>NW_020955463.1:309317-487952 GCF_003031625.1 Empidonax traillii | reverse complement strand
CACTTGCACCGAGTCAAGAGCAGTGCTTCTCCATTTCTGTTTTACAGAGAAATGTTTTTCATCTTCTGTGTTCCATTTCCCCGTGAAATCCTAAATCTGATTTTATCAGCTTTTTAATGCTTCTAATTTTCTCTTTTCTTAAGGCACTGTTGCTATGGCACTTTTTCTATAATCTTTTCATTCCTGTGTACAGTAGCTTAAAATTGCAGTGATTGAGCATAACCCACTTGTTTGTATAAATTATTGAAACGTATTTCCATTTGCACCCTGTAAGAATGGACTTATAGTACTGCTGGGCATGTGTGCTGAAAGTACATTACTTGCTCAAATATAAGGAAATAGCCCAATGAACATGTTAACATGGTTGTGGGAGGGGAAAGAGGAAAAAAAAAAGCTAGTCAGATGTGAATTGTATCTGTTGTAATAAACATGTTAAAGCAAAGAAACACTGGTTTTCATTTCCTTTGGTCAACACATTAAAATTTGGTCTGTTTGGGGACTCTTTATTAGAACTGTTCTTGTTGAACATTTTTGTACTTAAATAATTCCTCAAGGGAGGTTTTGTTTAAAACTTGTAAACAGGAAAATGTGTATAAAATATTTAATGAAATATAAACTTCAACAAGAATGATTTAAGACACCTCCCCGAAAGTTGTCATATGTTAACTCCTGGTTTACCTGTCTTGATATTATGACATTTCATTTTGAAGGATGTTTGTGTTGTAGCTAACTGTTTAAGTCTGGTGCTGACTGCTGTTCTTAACCATCACAAAACGCTGAATTTGTGTAATTGGAGCAACCCACCGTTTGAAAATGGTGGCCAAGCTCAGCTTTGTATATTGTTTCCTAAAGTATATTAAAAATAAAAAAGAAACTATTGCTACTACAAAATAAACGTGACTTTTTCTTTGCTTAAAAACAACAGGAGTGATGGCAGTACTAGTTTAGTATTTGTGGAGGTTTAATGTCACAGCAGTCTGTTAAGCAGGAAAGATTGTAGGGGATGGATTGAAAAAAAGAATGCTAAAGGTGTTGGCATGTGATGCGGTGTGTTGTCTTCCTACAAGTACTTTCAGCACCAGAAATGTCACTTGATTTTTGTGTTGAGTGAGCTTGGACTATTTTTAAAATGAGGTTTTCATCAGTGGAAGCTGAATGCTCTGACCTAACAAGACATTGCAGATGGAGCAAGTTGAAATACCGAACTAACAACAACAACGGAAAGTCAGGATAGATGAACTTGTCATTCTTCTTCACTTTTTAACCTAGTACATGCTGTTGTGTTTCATATCATGCAAATGTTTGATTTTTCTCAGAAAATGGGAGTAATCTTGAACATACACTGTTTCTGCATTTTTAGAGACCCAAGGCTGAGTGACAGAAGGCTTCTTGAAACTCTGTATTTGCCTTACATCCTCTGTCAGGTGATGCTCATTATCTGGAGGTTGCCCACATGTAGGGAAATAGCATGTGAAATGCATGGATGTACAAGGGATCTCTCACCACTCGTTGTCCTTAGTTCAGGCATTTTGCTACTTAGTTTCTTGTTGAGACAAAGGTTGCTTCTATCTAAATAGATATGTTGCATCTCTTTCATATATTTAAATATAATTTATGTGAACTAGAAAGTTTATTTTATTTCCTTTTGACTCTACACCTGTAAGTCAAATCAAGTGAAATTCCCCTGTTCCTAGGCAGGTGTTCAGAAGGTGTTTATTGGAGCAGTGGGATGTGTTTTCTATATCAATTACATAGTATAGGTGGTCAAGGAAAAGTGATCAGAAATCGATAAAAGAACTGTTGTTGCCTATGTTGCTCGTGGTTTTCCTGTTGTGCATTTGCTAAACAGCTATTTAGTGTAATAGAGAAATGGTCTTTAGAATTACTGAAGAGATTGTCTGAGCCTGTACAATCATACTGCAAGTAGTGCCAGTACTGGGGGCAGTATTTTATCACATGTGGTGGTATGTTCAAGGACTACAGCAGGAGAAGCTTAATACAATTATAAAACCTCATGACTGATCTAAGGGACTCCCCATTTTGCACTGGCCTTGTTCCGAAGGTGCTGTGGTCAACTGCTCAACGTTGGTCAACTGCAGCCTCCTTTTCAGAGTTGTTTTATTAATTACATCTCCTTTGATAGGAGCATCTTTTGGTAGACACTGGTGCTGTCTGTACTGTTGCAGTTAAAAACACATCCAGAAAAAGTATCCATTGATTTTTGGAGCAGCCTGATTGCAGGAGTATGCCCAGACATCCATGTCACCTTGCCTGTGATGACAACCTGAGAACTTACCAAGGCAGAGTCCTTTGTTGCTGTGAGTTTGGCTGCAGTGGCCAATACTGTGTTTTCTGCTGCAGGGGAAGGAGTGTTTGTGCCCCGAGTGCCACTGTCACGGTGCCTCAGGGGACTCGGGAGTCTGCTGTGTGGAAGGGGCAGCCACTTCTTCTAAATTACCATGAATTACTGAGTATAGTTAAATATCAGGTCTATTCTTGGAATTCAGCTGGATGTTTTGGTGAATACGTCATCCGTCCTGCTGTTCCTGGAAAAATATTCTGTCCTCAGCAAAGCAATCTCATTTACAGATGTAAGATGATAGGCAATTCTGGATGTTTTAAAAATAATGCCTTGACTTTTGAAAGTTTCCTGCAGAGGAATGGTCTGAGCCAAAGTGCCATCTCATTGACACTAGCCCATCTTCTGCCCATCTTTGCTCATTAATGATATGTAAAGGTTTCTTTTTTGTTTTGGTTTCCTTGTTTTATATCTTAGGAAGTAGAGAACTTTTGATGTAGGAGGAATTTGTTTCTTTGCCTAGCCTAACTTTAGCTGTTGTTTTCCTGCTGTCAGTCAAGCAAAAGCTTTCATTTGCAATTGAGATCCATATATATGTTAACTTCTTCTGCAAAAAAAATTGTTTTCAGCTATGATGAAGTTTTGGATTCCAGTTACACATTGCTCTTTTTAGATATGTTAAGTTCCTCTGTCTCCTACTAGAACAGATGCTTGAAAAGATTTGGTTGTTTGTAGCTGTAGCCATCAACTTTATTCTTCTAATCTTCCTGGATGCCTGTGTTGCTCCTGCTGCAGTAATTTGTCTGGAATTGTTCCTAGATGTTCTTCAATGCAGATTCCTGTTTTTCCCAACTATGGCTTTTTGTTTGTAGAGGCTGACTGGGGGAAAGGACTGATGTAGACTCTGCCACTTAGGGCTCCAGGTAACTGAGAATCTGGAAGTCCTGAAGCACTTTTCCCTAATAAAGACACTAATCCACCTGGTCTTGGACTTTCTAGAGAATGAATTGTCTCCCACGGGATCTAGGAACATTCTGGCAAGTCTTGTTGCATCCCAGACAGGTCCTTCCTGAAACTGCTGGTTTGTGTGCAGCTGTACTAGATGGATACATATACCAGACTTGGCACAGCAAGTTTGCAAACATGGCTTGAACAACGTTATCTTTCCAGCGGTTACTCAGTATTTATGACAGTATTTTGTCATCACCTGTTAGTCACATGTGCCAGAGAGCATTTGCTAAGGGATGCCATCTACACCTGCATGCAGCACTACACCCAAAATCAGTCTCTTCTGCTCCAGTCTGAAATCTCAGAATTTGGGCTGAGTAAAAAGTGTGTGTTAATGTGGCAAAGCTCAGAATGATCTGTTAGGCTCATGTTCCTACAGTGCAAGACTGTATGTTACAAGAAAATTAATCATGGATAATACTCTCAGAGTCATCTGCACCAACAACTAGAATGGTGCAAGTCACTTAAATTAATTCTCTCCCTTTCCTGAATTCCTGAAGTTGGCACATGGAGGTCAGTTAGCGTGTTGGCTCAGAGTTCTGAACACCCTGGACAGCTTCCTTCTGCCCGGCCTGGCAGATTTGCTGATGAGGTCTTACATACTTCTCTGGACAAAAATCTGTGATTGGGTCTTTTTCCAATGTAATTGGGATGCTGTTGGAGTTTGACAGGGGTTCCTGTTCTGCTGGATGCATCCTCGTTAGCAGCAGAAAGCTTGTACTGGAAGAGTTATTTGGTGAAGGGACCAAAGCCCGTGGCAGATGGTGCTACAGAAGGTGAATGTGTTGTCAGCAGGTCTGGACTATGGGATAGTGCCAAGGGGTCTGATGTCCGTCAGTTCCACCCAGGTTCCTTTAGCTGCTGCTCTGCATCCTGGGAGTAAAGGCTTTTTCTTTCTTCAACATTTTGAAAGGAATATTAAACTCCTTCTTGTTGGAGATTCAATTTCACTGTAAGTCTTCTATCTTTTGTTAAATGGGAAAGCTATTAAACCACTGGCAGCACTTGCTAAATAAAAACTGCCTTTCTGCTTGCAATAACATGGATAACTGAACCTCTTGATGCAGCTTTGTTTTCAGGATAAAAATTCTCAGTGTTCACTTTGACCTAAGGTGGTTTCTTAATTTAAAAAAGAGAATTTGCTGTCTATTTTATTTTCATGTCCCCTGACCCCTCTTCACCTGAACAATAAGGACAGAGGTGTGGATGTGCACAGAGTGCGATATGTGTAACAACACACAGTGATAGGATGAGATCTTTAAGGACTCTTGTTTGCTTCACAGGTGGTTTAATCAAAAGAATTACTCGGTGAGAGTGAGGCTTCACACAGTGGGAGAGCTTGTCTGACACCCAGCTCCCTGCAAAAAGAACAGACCCTTCCTACCTGTGTCCCTGCTCCCGGTGAGGTGCTCCTGATGAGTCCTTTTTGCCAGCGCTGAGGCAGGTCAGGGAGCAAAGCCTCAGCAGGAACTTGCCTGATAAATGTGTCACTGACTTCAGAGGCTGAAGGAGGTCACACCAAAGGGCCAAGCAAGGGCAGGGCTTGCACCTTTTGGCGTTGAAGGGCAGGTCACAGTAACTTTTGCGTCACCATTAAGCTCAAATGGTAAAGACTGCCTGCTCTTAAAACTCTCTATACATGTGCAGAGAGAAGGGCTTGGGGAATGGAAACTGCTCCAAGTTAGGCATGTTTTTCTGAGGTTTGGATGCATGTAGGCTTTAATCTGAAAATTTCATCTCTGAATTTGTACCAGCTGTGCATCTGAACAAAATCCTAGCAACCAAACTACCCTATTAACTGCTGCATGAGTTTCAGGTAACCTTTACTATATAAGTAAAGGTCTAACTGTCAAACATGTTCTTAATATATTTTAAACAAAGCACCCATCCCAGAGTAAACAGTGCATCTTTAATAGGTTTGGTATATGAAGAGAGAAGTGTCCCTAAGGAAATGCTTTTCCTCTTCAACTACAACTCCCTGCTAAACTAGCAGTGAGCTGCTATTCTTGCCCTGGCTGGTTTCTTCAGATACCAAACCTCTCTCAAGAATTAGGGAAAATCAGCTTGGCTGTCCTTATCTGCCATCTGACGGGTTTGGAGCATTTCCTGAGCTCCCTGGTGGTTCTATGAGGATTTTGCAGGCTCCCCTGCAGGAGCCTTGTGAGCAAGCACGTGCCCTTGCTGCGGGTGCTGAGCAGCCTGCCAGGCTGGGGAGCTCCCAGGGCTCAGGGGCCAGCTCAGGTGCTTGGCAGACCTCTGCCCTTGAGCCAGTACACGGAGATACACGGGCTCTTTCTCTGCGTATGTTTTCCCTCACGCTCCAGACAATCTGCCTCACTTCTGTGGCAGCTGAAACTATTTGGTGTCTGCTTGGGTGGGGGGAATATGGTATCTGAGCTGGTCCAGTGCTGCCCTTGGCTCAGCAGACAGACTACTGCCATGGCCTCTGCTTCAGCTGCAACTTCTTTACTTGGAGATTTTAGTGCTATAGGAGCTGAGGAAACTCCATGGTGCAGGAATCTCTCTGGCACACACAAAGGATCCAGCTCTGGAGGGTCAGAGCAAGAGAATTACCAAAACAAGGGTTCAGAAAAGCCTTTCAGTGTGTCAGTGCTCATCTCAACTGCATCAAGCACTGCTATTACGGCCAACTCAGATCTCATTTTGGCAATGCTAGGCCAGATCCCCATTCATCTGGAAGCTGGGTTCCTTTTGCTTAAAAATCAACGTCACCAATTTTGTGACTCTGATATCTCACTTGAATAATCTTTGATGTAAGCCCCTAAATCTCTGTATTTTTCTCCTACCTAGCATGCTTGGCTTTCTCTTTTAACTATTAATATATTTGAAGTTTTTTAATTCTCCATTACTCAGTTTCAGTACTAATCATCCTTGATCAATATAAGATGGAGTTTATATGTTACCTGTAGTTTTCTGACTTAGTTTAATCTGAAAATTGTTCCAAGCTACTTGAGATTTGAGGTTTAATTTTGTGTAGGTTATTGATCAGAAGGCAACGTTCTGGTAGCTGGCTCGTGGGAGTTTGCTACATGCTTTTGCAGTTTCACATGGCTGATCTTTGTGACATTGGTACAGTGCAATGGTGTCCTGAGTTCCACGAAGATCTACCTTTTGCAGTGGGGAGTGGGATTGATACATGTCATCCCTGGATAGTACTTATTGAGAGACTTTGCTTCAGGCATGCTATTGATTGATTATTCAGCATTTTGTAGTCTGAAAACAGGTTTTTCTTATAAAGCATTGACCCAAAAAGCTGCTACTGTTCTTAGATAAGCTATTCATATCTCAAGATTAACCTGCTCACATTCAGTATGCTCACTGGCAGTAGATTTTGGCAGATCTAGTGTGAAAACATCGGGATGTGGAGAGGCTTAAGCCAACTTCAGGCTTGTGCAGCGGTACAGTTTTAGTTGAGGACCTCCTAAAAGAAACCTTCCATTAACTTCTTAAATAGTCATTTAAAAAAAAAAATCTCATGTTTCTAATGATGTACTGTTCTCTTGTGCTGCCTTGTTCAACTCCAGAGAGATTTGGATCATTACAAGAGTTTTCACAATGGAAATTTTGTTGAACACATTTTTCCAGCAATGGTGTGCCAGGCTGACAAGTAGAAACATTAATATAACTTCATATCTTATACCTCTTCATATTAGATTTTATAAGATTTTCTCCTTAGTACTGGAGTGATTAATTCATTTATACAGACTTATTAAAGAGAAAGTATTTCTACCTGGGAATCTAGCATAGCTGTGATGCTTTTGTTGTGCTTTTAAAATGCCTTCTTTTTTTTTTTTTTCCAGGCAAAGCATGCATAAATGAGAAGTGTCTTCATAAACAGTGTATCCTAAAAACCTGAAATTCCAAAAAAGCTGTGAGAATCTATTACTTTGCTTAGGGGATGAAAAAGTTAAAAATTAAATCAGATTTGCCTGTTCATTTTGTTACACACTTGAGTTCTGCACAGACTTGAAGTTTTCAGTGAAGTTGGACTCAATTTCATTAAATACCATCTTTTCTATGTGCTTTTCCATTTTGTGGAATTTTCTGGGATGGGTAACAGGACTTTCATGAACTATGGGAAATAGTTTTAACTGAATCTGCTTTTCAATATTAATCTAAAACTCAGAGATTAGGAATGCATTTTAATCTATGCAGAAGTAGACTGCAGCGGCTTTAGAGATTTCCCTGAACTGAGAAACCAGCCTGATAATTTTGTCCATTTCGAACCATCCAGGCCATTTTATTTGAAATGTTACTCTTCCTTTTAAAGATTTGAGGCTTGTTTTTCTTCTCAGCCCCACTTTTATGTCTCTTAAATTCTTTGCTACATACTATCATAGTGATCTTAATCTTTGGTGAGGGATCATGTCCTCTCTTCATGCCTACACCAAAAGTGTCTTGCTATGATATGCAATTTCTCTTCTTCCAGGTAGGATTTTATCATCCCCTGCAGTCTAATGATCTTGGTGCTGAAGTTTCGACTGTCATGGCCTCATCTTGTTCTGCCTAATTTTTATTTTCCTGCTGCTCTTAACCTCCTTTGGTCAATGTCTTTCTCCTATTTAAGGGCAATTCCCTTATCCCTCCTCTGGTTAAATCTCCCATGGAGTTCTCAGTGGACAGCACATATAGAAATGTAGAATCTTAAGGGCTGGAAAAGACCTCTAAGATCATTGAGTCCAATTGTTAACCCAGCACTGCCATGTTCACCGCTAAGCCATGACCCCAGGTGACCTGTCTACATGTCTTCTGAACACTTCCAGGGTTGGTGATTTCACCACTTTCCTGGGCAGCCTGTTCTAGAGCTTGACCACCCTTTTTATGAAGAAATTTTTCCTAATATCCAAAGTAAACCTCCCCTGGTGCAGCTTCAGGCCGGTCACTTGCTACCTGTGAGAAGAGACCAACTCCAACCTCGCTACACTCTCCTGTCAGGCCATTCTAGAGAGAGTGATAAGGTCTTCCCCAAGCCTCGTTTTCTCCTACCAGCTCCCTCAGCTGCTCCTCATCAGACTTGTGCTCCAAACCCTTCACCACCTCAGTGTCTTTCTTGAAGTGAGGGGCCCAGAACTGAACACAAGATTGGAGGTGCGGCCTCAGCAGTGCCAATACAGGGGGACAGTCACTGCCCTGGTCCTGCTGGCCACACTGTTGCTGATACAGGCCAGGATTCCATCGGCATCCAGCAGAGGCTGGAGAACTCCCTTAGCCCTTCTTTTGTTGCTGATGTATGCTTATGTATGTTGGGCTAGTGCAGCAGGTTGCTGACCATTTCCCCTTGGGTTATGAGGGCTTTATTGTGCCTCGCATCCCTGTCTTCCAGTTTAGGGGCTGAGTACCCAGAGAACAGCTGGTCTTTGAAAACCTGCAACAAAGGTGGCCTTAAGTGCCTCAGCCTTTTCCTCATCCCTTGTCACTGTGTTCCCCCCCCGTATCCAACAGAGGATGGAGAACCTCCTTTTGTTGCTGATATATGTTGGTTTTCCAGCAGCGTTCCCGCTCCCGCCGTGGCCTCCTCGCTCGGCGGAGGGCGCCGAACGCCGCTTGGCGGCGCTGCCCGCGCGGTCTGTCCGGGCTCGCCCGGGGCAGCGGCGCCGCTCCCTCAGCGCCCGCACCGCTCCCCCAACGCCCGCACCGCTCCCTCAGCGCCCGCACCGCTCCCCCAACGCCCGCACCGCTCCCTCAGCGCCCGCACCGCTCCCCCAGCGCCTCCATCGCTCCCTCAGCGCCTGCACCGCTCCCCCAGCGCCTCCATCGCTCCCTCAGCGCCTGCACCGCTCCCTCAGCGCCTGCACCGCTCCCCCAGCGCCTGCACCGCTCCCCCAGCGCCTGCACCGCTCCCCCAGCGCCTCCATCGCTCCCTCAGCGCCTGCACCGCTCCCCCAGCGCCTGCACCGCTCCCCCAGCGCCTCCATCGCTCCCCCAGCGCCTGCACCGCTCCCCCAGCGCCTGCACCGCTCCCCCAGCGCCTCCATCGCCCCCTCAGCGCCTCCGCCGCCCCTCCCGCTCCTCCACCTCCCCTCCCGCATCTACATCGCCTCCCTCCGGCCCAGCGTGGTGAAACCGGGTCCCGGAGTTTCCCTCGGGCTCGGGACAGGCTTCAGCTCCCCCGACGCTTTTCCCGAAAGAGGCGGCAGCAGCAGCAGCAGCGGGGCGGGTTGTGCTGGTTCAGAGCCGAGCCCACCGACCCCCCCTGGGCCGAGGACCCCCGCACAGCCGGCGGATGGAGGTGACAGGGTGCCAGCCTTGCCTGGCACATCCCGGGGGCTGTTTTATGGGCTCATGTGCGGTTGGTTTCCCCTTCTCTTCACCACCCGCACCTTAACCGTATTTCCGTGGCGTTTCCCAGAAGAGAGGCTCGTTTTGAGGCCAATTGTTTGAACTCCTGTATTTCTTCACCAGGCGCAAACCTCACCAGCTCTCTCTGGAAAAGCTCCATCTTCTTCCAGTGCTACAGCCGGTTTCCTGTAACTAAACCACCAGGGGACCTAAACTTTTTCCTGATAAAAGCTGAACTGGAGACACCAGGCTGGCTGAAAAACTGAATGTGTTTCATCATTATTTTTGTGCTACTTGAGCTTCTTGTTGTTACCTAAGCTGCCATTGTACCTTTCTGCAAAACTTGTTTTGGCAAATGGAATTTCTAAAGGATGCTTCTTAAAAAAAAGTTTTAAAAAATCGGTACTTGGTCTGCGTGAGGGTTGCAGGGTATGTCTGTACCTCAGGATCTCTGTCCACAGGGGCTCGCAGCACTTGGAGGGAAGGGCGACGCTCAACCTGGTGATGTTCAGCTTCACCTTTCTTCCTTCTTCACAGTGCTCACCCAAATCTGCTCCTGAAGACCGTGCCCTTAGCTACTATAAATTAATGGCAAGCAAAAGCCTGTTAGGAATAGCAGGGCTTTGGGTACTCCTATGTCATCCTGGAAAAAAATGCTTGCTCTTAAAGCCTGTGTTTGAACTGGTTTTGCAGGTTGGTGCACTTCTTTGTTTTCTCCCTTTTGAGTCCCTCCTTTCTTAGCTGAAATTATCAGAGTTTTAATGTAAAATATGGTATAAATATAATAACATACCATTTGCTAAAACAATAAAAGGATCCAGCCACGAGGTTTTGCTCTTACTACTGTTAATTAACTGGAGGGGGTTATGCCATTTTGCAGCAACTGGAGCTTTCACCAGGGCTGCTTTTTGCAGCTTTCACCAGGGCTGCTCCAGTGGTGACTCAGCCCTCTGTCTAGCCTGTCTGGATGCTCTTTCTTTCAAGAATTTTATATACTTGGGGACAAAACTGGGAAATTACTGGGGAAAACATTATTTTCATGTTGGTTGTTTTTACTGTAAGTGTTGACACATTCTGTCCCTCCAAATCTTGGTGATTAATTGAGGAGGCTTTTGACCCTGGAGATGACAAGTAAACTCACTTGATTTGCCAAACTAGAAATGGAGTGTCTCGTGATGATTTTTTTCTGCCTCCCTTGCCCTTGTTCTTCCTCTCTGTTTCTGTCCTACTTCCCCACTTTCATACGTGGCAGGGCTGCTGCAGTCCTTTGGCTGGTGACCTTACATTTCAATTGCAGGAGCACTGTGTTTGGGTTTGCATACCCAGCCCTAAACCCCAGCCAGCCTGGAGGTCACCGTGCGATTTTAAAATTTGCTCCTACTGGAGACACAGGGTTTGAACTTGCTTCTCTTTTCACTCCATGGTCTTGAGAGTCTCCAGCATCAACTCCAGAGAAGGGGAAACATCAGCCTGTTTCGCTTAACTACCAAACTGAGATGTTCACTCAGTGTCACCACTGATGAAAGGCAGATCTGAGCAGCCCTGAAATGGCAAAGTGCTCTGGTACCCACTCCCCTCTGGTCCTGCCCCTTCTGCTCCGTTTGATCCCCTGTAGTGGCAATAAGGCAGAAGACCGCTTCAGGTACAGTGCTTGCCCTTCAGAAACCCCAGAGGAGGAGGTAAAAGGACAAGAACCCGTCACCTGGGACTGGCCTACTCTCTTCCCCAAAAATGCAGCTTGACTTCCAGCTGACCTTCGGGCTTTTACAAGCTAAAAGAGAGAGAGTTACAGAATTGTTAACAGCTATTTTATTGCACTTACAGATTGTGTGAGTTGCGTTTTATTGGACGCAGCACTTGGCAGGTTCTGAGTTTGGCTGCAAGGGGAAGTTGAAGAGCTGTGGTTACTCTGACATGTTAACCCCCTGCTTCCAGCATCTCCTGCTGTGCTGAGCTAAGCCAAATGCTTGGGCACAGCTGCAACCTGTTTCTTTACAGAGGTGCCATGCCAAAAAGCAGCGATGTGAAGCTAACAGTTTCTGAGCATGAGAGGACATACCATGGGGTTGAAGGTATCTAGAGACAGAGGAATCAAAAAGTTTTTTGATCAAAATGCCATTTACTAAGGGTATGGCTTATTGCTCAGCTCAGAGGAGGGGTGATGTTATTCAGGACCTTTCAAGGTCAGGCTCCAAAACTACGTTCTTCCAAGTGTTTTTTGACTAAGAGCTCTACTCAAAGCAACACCCCCTAAGAAAGAAAATCTTTCCTTTGTCTTCTGTAGGTATCATTTTGCAATCTGATTTATTTAAATTTTTTTTTAAAGCTGATCCTTACAGAGGTGATTCACACAATAACGCCTTTCACAGTGGTAAAAGGCCTGTACCAAAGGCATTCTGTGCATTCTGGACTGTCTCCCTGGACCTTGCCAGTCAGCTTTGTTTTCCTGGATGTATCTTCTCATTTAGCACAGCTTGTTGCTCCATGACACCAGCTCTCCTCTGCGTTTCTGCCTAAGTGTCCTTCACCTCTTATAGGGCTGCATAAATTCGTTTTATTTCAGACTTTTGCGATTTGGGAGGCAGAAAATTTGGACAAGAGGATGGGAATGTTGTGACTGCCCGTTCTCTTTGCTCTGCTCTCTGCCCTGATTTGGCATCTGTCTGTCCTCACAAAGGAAGAGGCCCTGGCAGCTCCCACAAGACGTGGGATTTTGTAGCCTGTTTTGATAGTCCCAGGGTATATTGGAGAGAAAAAAAATTCTGTTGACCAGCCTGGCTTGGCAGCATAAACAGAATGTTGCAATGAGATGATTAAGAGAGTAATTGATTGATTTTAGTGTGAGAACCCAGACTTGGCTCCTGTATGTTAGACTTCCCAAATCTGCTTGAACACAGGCTGGTCTCTCTGCCAAAATAGCTCCTCTGAACCACAAACCCGTATCTTGCATTAAGAATACATTTCCCTGGGTGGAGATCCTGTCCCTTGCTTGTTCATTCAGGGGTCAAATGTAGCTGTATAGCTGAAAGGGTCACAAGGGTCTTCTGTGGGCTTGGGTTGTGCCAACAGTTGATCAGTGCTCAGGCTGTATGAAAACTCACCTAGATTTGGGAGGTTTATGGGAATAGCCCTCATAATTTTAGTTGAGAATAGGAAATAGTTGCTTCTCAGTCCCAATAAGGATGTAGAGCATTTCAGAAAGTAGGAAATGGCCCTCACACTGCACAGCTCAGTATGTTATAAAGCAAGATGCATTGACAGTCACTAGAAGTACTGTGAAAGGAAGGAGGAATCAAGGTATCTTAGCTTGATTATCATTCAGTTTGAACTTCTATCTGCAACAACTTAGCATATTAGATGAATTAGCTTATTTAAAATTTTCTGTATCCTTTGCATGCATTTAAGTAAATAATTTTGTGATAGATTTCCTAATCTAAGGATGCTGATGCCCCCAGACCTACATAGCTTTATCTAAGTTGCCCATCTGTGACAAGTCCACAAACTCCCTTCACTTTCCTATCTCACCCTCATCCCCCAGCAATCCCTGTCTCTGAGACCTCAGCCCTCTGAGCTCAGCTCAGTCCCAGGTCCTGCAGCTGAGGTACCAAAACTGCAGTTTTGGGTACACGGGAGAAGTGCAGATGCCCACTGTAAATATTACAAGTAAAAAAAAAAACAACCCCAAAAGCAAAAAACCCAAAGCCAAAAATTATTTTGGAGATGTCAAAAAACATGGGGGTTTGCAGAAAGCTCTTGACTTAAATATGTGGGGATGCTTCTTTCGATATTGAGACACAAACTTGAGTTATTTATTCCTGTTTCTTTGGCAATCAACTGATAAACAGTTTGGAGATGGCCCTATTTTGGTAAGTTTGATGCTTAGCCACCTACCCACATTTGGGCTAGGGAGGTATAACCTTGATCTTAACTCAGTCCTTCTGAGATTGGAGAAACTTGGTGCGCTGTAGTAGGTCAAAACATAAGCTGTCTGAAGAATGGACTATAAAGAAACAGGGGGATGTAATTACCATCTCTCTCATGATGTTCAACACAGAAACAACCTCATTCTGTTTTCAGAGATACTGAAAATAAACAATAAGAAAAATAGCTGAAATAACACAGACTCCTTTTGAATATTAGGGCTTTCAATGCCTAACACACATAGTAACAGCTAAGATGATGGTGTGCACACTGAAGAAAAAACAGGTCTCTTAAATGTTGGGCTTCTCTTACACATATGCAGGTGACTATTTAAAGGAGAGACCAGCTCACTGAGGTGAATCTTAACTCTTGTTACAAGGCAATCTTGTAGTGAAAAGAGCTGACCTCTATAGCTGGTGCAGCCAGCCCTATTTCTGTTGTAAGACAAGCTGAACTGGCAGCCAGAAGCAATACCCTAGTTCAGAAACAGATGAAAGGGATTTGTTATGGCTCTGATGCTGCTTCTTCTCACCTGCTTTAAGACTCTTTCCCATTTAGCCTTTCCAGATCATGAGAAAACTGGTCTGACTGAGATGAATTTGTAGGGAATCTCAACACAGCCACATAATCCCTCCAGCCAGAGCCATCTGCTACTCCTGCCTCAGCTGCATCAATTTAATAAGAGGTAGCATCTCTGCCCTACTTTCTGCAACTTAATAGGAGAACAGGAGGCAATTGAGCTGGGAGAGGGTCTGTGATCCCTCATTCCCCAGCAGCTGTGAGTGAATAGGAGAGAACAAGGGCAGGGGGGGTTACGTGACCAACAGCTGGAATGATGGGACACAGTGCTGTTGGAGCTGACACCTTCCTTGACCTGCAGCCATGAGGGCCAGGCCCACATGGTCGCCACAAACATGCCATGCTTCGGCCTGGATCCTGGGCTGGGTTACTGAGGACTGAGCTCCATATTTTTTCTGCTCATGAGAGTGAGGAGAACAACATCCTCCAGTGTGGAGAGTAAACAAGTGGGCAAACTTCTATAGAAGCTGGGCAAGGAAAGGTCCAGTGGAGAAAGGACCATCATCCCACAGGCCCAGATAGGATGGATGCAGAGGCCTGAAGGCACAACAGCTAGGGAACTGAAGGTTTGCAGCAACATTGCTACTGAGAGAGGAAATGCTGCTGTGCAAAGGGAAATCAGTCACTGTTCACCTGTTCATTAACAGGAAAGGTTGACTGGAGCCTTGCCAAAACACAAAGTGGGAACGGAACATCCTCAGTGCAGAAGGAAACAGCCCACGCCTCAACCGCTGTGGGATCTGTGGCTGTTGCACCAAAGAAGAAACAAAAGCTGGGAGCCCCTTCACTGCTCTCACAGGAGCTGCTGGCTCTGTCAGTGGTGATGATGGGGGAAGGAGGAGCACTACGGCTGTACATGTTTGTGCAGGCTGCCGTACTAGGAAAATCAGGTGGATGTTTCAGCAGCCAACAATGTCATCCAAATCCAGAGTATGATGGTCATGCAGGGCTATAATCATCTGCATGTCTGCTGGGAAAGGATGAGTGGGATGCAGAGTGGCAAGAAATGCCAGCACTTGTCATATTGAGTTTCATACATATGTGTGTATATTCCTACCTACATGAATGAGATGGAAAATTATGTTTTTCACCTTCTTCATATATATAAAAAGTAATAAAAAAATAATTGTAGGTTTGAGTCTAACCAGTAGAACAAAACAGGTTGACTGTGAAGATAAAAGGTAATGAATTTACTGTTCGGGGATACACAGTGAGAGAAGAGCAAACTATAGGCAAAAGTCTTGAGTAAAATGAGAATTAGTAGTTAATTTCAGGGAGAAAGCCTAAGGGAAAAAGCAATTAAGCAGAACTGGCAATTTCTTTAAGTAATAATTATAATACTAGTCCCAAGAATGCCAAAAGAAGTGGTTCCAGCATGGACCAAGGAAAGAAAAAGCAGTAAGGGGTGATACTGTCTACAGTGTGATTTCTTCTTTCACAAGGTAGGAGCGTACAGAAAGTTAAAAGTATTTTTTCTGAAAAAACATGGGATGAAACTCCTCAGTGAAAAAAACAAATTTGCACATTTATTTGGGAGAACCCACGGCAGGAAGCCGTGGGGAGCAGCTGCTGGGGAGGAGCCCTTTGGAAGGTGTCTGAGAGTCCATCTGTGGACAAGCTGAATGTGGTACTGGTGGTGTCTCTGTCAGACATGCCTTGCCTAGTGATGCCAGCCTTCCCAAACTGCCTTCCTAGCCAGCAGAGTTAACTCCTACATTAAATTTCCTACAGAAATTTGGACTGCCTTAGCTAGGCAACTCATCAGGAATATCCTCTGGAGTAGCCTCTAAGATTGCAACAGGGAGATTAGCTTCTTCCTTGTAGAGATCCACTGGGGATATGTCTCAATGTGTTGCTGTTGCAGGAAAGCAGCAAGTTCAGAGGTATAAACTATGTTCCAATCTGCAAAATCAGGGAAGGAGGGTCTGAGGTGTAGCATGAAGTCTGTATTTGTAGACTGAAGTCTGGAAAGAGTCTGGAGAAGAACAAGGGCAATGATCTCCAAAACATGACGACAGAGAGAGTTGAAAAAACAGGGGTAGCTTAGCCTGAGGCAGACTGAAGGTGAAAGAGGGGAACATGCAATATGCAAACCTTCAGATATATAGGTAGGACAAGGAATAAGCATCTTCAGCTGCATTGAGGAAGACTGGGGTTACTGTTTATAGTAAGTAAACAACTGGGAAGAGCAGCCCTAGACAGCTGTGTGGTTCCAGCACTGGGTGGGACAAGGAGAATGGCCTTGATGGCCTTTTTTTTTTTTACTTTTGTATTGACTATTACTTTTATATTTCTTTGGTTCTGAATTGATTATGTATGCTGGGATACTTTATTGCTACCTACAGCTCTTTCCTGGTCATTCTGGATGATTGTAAATGGACTTTCGACATCTGTAGAACTCAATGGCTTCAATTTTGGATGCTGAACAAGTCTCACACGTTATTTCATGTACTGAAGCAAGAAGCTAGCATGATGTTATAGGGCAGCACTTTCCATAATTGAATTATTTCTGAAGCTGGATTGAGAAATACAGTTAATTTGTGTTCCTTTCTTCTGTTCTTCAGGAGTCCAACAAGATGGTCTTTGATGATTTCCACAGGGATTGCCTAGTATTTCCCAAAGATTTTCTGTAAGGGCACTGTTCAAGGGAAAGCCAGGAGAAGAGAAGGTTTTTACTATGGAGGTCTACTGGACTCCTTCAGTGTAACACTGTCCATGGTATACTCCCTTCTGCTGAGGGAAAACAGTCTGTTGAAGCAAGTGTGATTTTTCCGACGGGGATACTTTAATGAGTGTCACTGCTGGGTGTGCAAATGCACTGACTCATTCTGGCTGTAGGTGCTGCACGGCTTTCACTGACAATTTGCTTTGCTTCCCATGTCCGCCACGTTCAGACCCAGTTTGTAACCATCACTCTGTGGTAATACATAAGACTGTTTCTGTGGAAAACGGGAGCTTAGCACCATTAAATTCCCCTGAAGAATCCCACTCTTAATCCTTAAGGTTGGAAGAAATGAGAAGCTGGTGAACGAGTTATTGTGCTTTGTGAATCAGCTGCAGGATTGTTCTTGGTAACAGTCCAGTGAAGTTTAATGTTGTGATAAGAGCCATGGGGGCTGGTGACAGAATTACGTGTTTCCCAATTTATAGAGAATCAATTAACATTTATCTCTCTTCCTTGAGAGTTGGCATGTGTGTTTCTATTCAGGTTCATCACCTGCAGCACAGTTGAGAAGGTGCAGGTCTTTTAAACAAATGTCATGAGAATTAATCGTTTTATCTGGCTGTTTTTCATACTGGGCTTTGGGGTTCTTCTAGAAGAAACATGCTTTATAAGCTGAAGGTATCTCCTGACACATTATCTGCCAGTCCCTGCTAGTTGTTGGTGGTAAGTCATTGCATACCACCACATTCTTAAGCAATCTGTGCTGAGGGAGTCTGAGGCAGCTGTGTAGTTTTAAGGATTAAGGTAGGACCCTGGAACAGTTTCCATTTCCAGATTTCTGACAAACTCTTCTTTCAACACAAATGAAGTAAATCTCTGACACAAATGTTGTGGGGAAGACTGCTCCAGATGTGCCAGTTAAGAGGGAAGGAGCATGCCTTCTGAAAAAGCCATGTCATTTGTGCTTTCCTAATTATGTCATTGAAATCAGAAAGGAAAAACTCAGTCAGCCACGGTGAGATATTCCTCACCCAAGTGTTCCTGCAGGACGTCAGGGATGGAGTAGGTCATGGGGAGATTTGTTTCCTGGGCACAGTGAAAAATCCTGAGCTTGGCATGCTGGAAATAATGATCTGTCTCTGGACCAAGGTACCAGGTCCTAGGAATGAAAGTATGAGCGCTGCTGTAGATTTGCCAAGAAGGATGCAGAGGGGCCCTTTCAGCAGAGGGAGGGATCCTGACAGCACTGTCCCATACAGGGTGTCCCTGAAGGCTTCTGCCCTCCTGCCAAACATTTGCTCCTCAGACTTCAGGTGTATCTCAGCCTTCTTGTGCCCTTCCTGTACTTACTCCTTGTCCCCAGTTCTTCCAAGCATCTCCTCAGTGCCAGCTGGGCTCCTGGGCTTGTCAAGTTGCAAACCAGTTGAGAGGACAGTGAAGACAGTTTTTCACACATGGGTGTTTGGTGGTGCCAGTGCCTGTCAGTCAGTATGTCCTTAGCCTTCATTACCGCATCTCTTTTTCCTGACACATCACACCTTGTTCCCTCAGCATGGTGCCAGGGCCAGCTTTTCTCACTGTGGGGTTTGTGCTCAGATCTGCTCACTGGTTTTCACTCTGGTGGCTCACTTCTCATCCTTCTGCCCTGCTAGCTTTTTGGACTCCTCTCCATTTTGACCTGTTTTCACTCCACATTGTTCAACAGCTTATTACTTCTTGCTGTTGCACCTTTCTGACTTCATGTGTAAATACAGGGAAAACTAGTGTGAGTGAGAGGGGTAAAGGCAAGTTCAGGTTTTTGGGGAGAGACCTGAAGAGCATGATCTTGAGCAACTTTGGTGCTGAATGTAATGTGAAGAGCAGAGAAAGGAAGCAGGTGGGTAGTTATCCTCAGCTCCTTGCCATTTGCCACTGCTGCAATATTTTCATCACTTTCCCCAGCCCCTCTGCTGAGGGTGGGGACACAAGGCTGGCACTGAGCAAAGAGCAGCCCCAGAGCTGTGCAGAGCCCTGGAGCCCTGCTACCCCTGTGCTGGCCACCATGTCTTGCAGTCCCTGTGTGACAGGGAGGCAGCCACAAACAGTATCACACTCGACTTCACATGACAGAGCTTCACTCCTCATACGGGAGTCCCAGTGTGTATTTTCAATATTTTTCTCTGAAGGCAGAGAACGAAGGGGTAGGTTTAAGGTGCAAGGGTAGAAACTTCTTCTCTAGAAGGGCAGGAGAGAAGCAGGATAGTAAATCATTTAATGCAGGGGATGAAACTTTGAGCAGTCATTTAACTCTGGAGAAGTGATGGGAGGATGAGGGGGTGTGCAGTGCTCTGAGGGAAGGCTCACCTGGCAGGATGCACAGCTTCCCATCTGCAGCCCGTGAGCATCTTCAGCCCATGTTGGCACAGTTCTCATCTTCGTGAGTGACCTTCCCTTCTGCTTCTCCCCTATTTCTGTCTCCCATTTACATTTCTACTTAGTTCCCCTTTTGCTTTAATAGTGAAAAAAATGTTGCCTTAGTGCACACAAAGTTACTTTGGGCATCTGAGTACCATCTCTGTCGCAGCAAGGAGGACAGGCAGAGCTGCCAGTGGTCAGGCAGAGAAATCCTGTGCCAGGCTCCTCAGAGCTGAATCAAGTGGTACCTCCTGCTCCTGGAAATAGAAGTGTTTCAGTTAGCATTTGAATCCTGAATTAGCCAGTGTTGTTATAACCTGGGAGTTTCAGGAAGGGCAAAGAGATCAGGTCAAATGAAATGGTGCTGGCCGGATGTGGCACAGGGGCAGAGCTAGTGCCAGTGGTCCCCTCTGCCAGCCCTGCTCTGAAAACAGCAGCTCTGCAGAGTACTCCTCCCTTTGGTATGGAGCTTGAGTCCAGCTTTATTCATGGGAATGCAATTCAGATGAATATTACCTGTATTTATTTAGAAATGTGAGTATCTGTGGTTAACAACAGGGATACTAATTAATGCAGATTGTTGTGTCTGATTTCTATCATGCTAATAGCCATTTTGTCCTAAGTGTTCAGCAGCAGTTTCCCCTAATTGAGCTCCTAATACCATCCTTTCTGTTACTCCCATGATTAGAACAAGATGAATTTAAAGTCTGTACTTGGGAGAGATAAGTGCTTTATCAGTCTTCCTGCCACACTCTCTATAGACCTAAAGAGACGCACTTAATATCAGGCTGAATCTCTTGAAAGAGATGGATAGAGTTATGCTTTGTTAGGACTTGATAATGAAGATAAAAGTGAAAACAAGGTTATGACTGAATGATTGAAATAGGAGGTGTTCATAGATGTGCCACTGGGAGCACATGGTCCTGCCTGCTGGGAGAGGGCTGTGTGGCAGTCAGGGCTGCAGCAGGCACAGGCGGCACGGTGACCATGAGCATCAGAGGGAACGAGGACAAGACAAAGCAGTTGGCCAGCATGGTCATGGTCTATGGCAGACTGGTATATTTGCTGAAGGACATGGTTTAGTCCCTTCCTTGCTTTTAGTACCTTGGAGCTTCATCCTCACAGCCCATCTCACACTGGCTCTCAGACTGTAACAGAGCTGCTCTCACTGCCTCCTTTTTTTAACTCCTTTCTGTCTAAGTAAAGAAAAAATAGTCCTCCTTAAACGTGTGACAGTAGTGAACACAAAAAGGTAGAAGAGTAGCATGTTGGAGGTATAGCAGAGTAGAAGGATGGCAGCCTGGAGGAGGCAAGCACCAGTCGTGTTCTGCAGTGCAGAGATGTGAAGCTGGAGTCGAGGCAGGGCTCGGTGGTGGCTGCCTGGCAGCTCTGCCTCTGGGGTGCTGGGCAGTGCTCTCCTGCTCCCCACCTCCAGTGCTTTTAAGTCTCATGTTTTGCTTTGCAAGCCTTTGCCTGTGGGGAAGACCTCAGTTTAATGTCCCGTTTTGCTATATAATATTACAAAAGATCCTGAGAATAATCAGGACTGCTTGCTTAGTCTGGGGTTCTAGAATCTAGGGCTTCTTAATTTTGTTTTCAGTCCTGTGTAACTCTAATGTCTTGCACTTATGGATGTGAAAACATGGGAGCCACACTTCTTCCCCCTTCCAGGACTATCAGCTCTCTCAGCTCAGCTGCCCTGGCCACTTGCTGCTTGAGAGGACTGGATTGTGAGGAATTTGAATTTCTACTGCGCTTGGTATCACTTTCTGCCAACACTCTGCTTCTCTCCACTTGTCCTTTCCTCTGCCTTTGATCTCACAGTGCTCCTACTGATGAACCCATGTAGCTTCTCGAGGTGTTACTGGCAATGAGCTGTGTATCCTTCTCCTCTGCCTGAGATTATCCTCTCGGTCAGAGGGTGGCAGGACAGTGCTCAGACCTGTTCCTTGAGTGCTTCAGTGTCTGGCTGTGGATGACAGGGATGAGTGATCCCGTGGCAGTCCCTGCCACAAGGGTGGGAGTCCCTTAGGGACCACTGGTAGAAAGGTGAGGATATCACTACCTCCACCTTCCTTGGTTAAACCCACCAGTAGTGGTGGGTTTGGGTCTTCAGATGCTGCCCTGCCTGGCATCCAGGGTATTCAATGCCTCCAGCTTGTTACATATTTGCCAAAGCTCACTGCAGCTCCTCTTGCCCTGTTGTTTGCCCTTTTTACAATTTTTCTGACTCACAGTTATCAGAATTACAAACTGTCTCTGACGTAGTTACTGATCCTGCCCTGGAGCCGGGAGAGGGAAGTGTCCACAGTCTCCCTTTGGAGCACATCAGCACATGCTGCTAGAATTTTAAGCAAGTCCCCAGCCTTTACTGATTCACAGCTCCTCACATCCCATCTCACTAATACTCTTGTCCCTTCTGTTTTTTGTGGTAGTGAGAATTCAGGTTTTATTCTTACTACACATCTCTGCTTAGATGTTCTGCTGACTTCTATTTCAAACAGCAGCTTTCTGGGGCTGAATTATTAAAGCCTCATTAAGATACATATCCATCTTCTCTAAGCTGCTGGCCCTTGCTCTGAGATCTCGCTCTGCCTTTGGTCTTTTCTACTACATTTGCAAATGCTTGTCAGAACTGGAGCTTGGCGTAATCTGGCAGAGAGCTGCCTACTTAAGTAGCTGAGACTCCAGTCTATTACAACGTGTATAGGCTTTCCTGACTTCCATTGACTGCCTTGTCTCTGGCATTTGGCTCTGAAACGTGCGACTCAGAAAGCAGTGCTTGAACAATAAATATTGACTGAGGAACATATCACTGGAGAGTTTCTTTCTCTGCATCAAAACCTTTTAGAGCTGCCGTTGTGGAGGGGCTGCTGACAATAGATTTGCAAGAGTGGGGAACAGCCTCGCACAGTCCCCAGGCCCTGCAGAGCACCCAGGGTTTGCCTGATGGGTGTAGGTCCTCCAAGGTTCAGGGTAAGTCCTCCACGGAACTGATATCTGTGCTCAGACGTGTGGACAGTCTGTCTTGCAAGTGCAAATATGAGCCTGAGACTCTTGCTTAGGCAATAGGCTTCAAAAGAATCTCTGGTTTCACTGGCAAATACGACTGTTTCACAACATGTCCTATATCCAAAGTATAGCCTTCTGCAAGAAATGTTAATTGAACTGTATGTTCTGTCCTGCTACAGTGATGGTCTGTTTCCAGGGTTTTTTGGCCACATCATGACTGCAGCACTAGCTCTCCTCTCCCATGTGCACACTGTGCTGTGACAGGACATAACTAATGGTTCCTCATGCTTGGGATCTAAAGTGAACTCCTAATATTTGCCATACCTTATCTCTAGACACCTGATAACTCAGGTCTGATTGGTGGTGCTTGACTTTTTAGGTACCGTTTATGAATTCTGACACATAACACCTTCACGTGGATGCTTCAGAAGGTGATGGCTGAATCCTGGATGTTAATTCCCACGTGCAGGATGTGGCTGGGGCTAGGAGCTGATGTGAGCCCCGGTATATCACCGGTCCCACTCTGCTCTGGCTCTTCTAGCAATGGGGTTACTCATCCCCCCGCCTGCAGGCAGCTGCATCTTCCTGTTCCAAAGGCCATTCTGTCTCCAGCCAGCAGCTTTTCCCCCCAGCACCTTTTCCCCCTGCCTCAGCACGGGACAGGCTCCTCGCAGGCTGCAGCAGAGGCTGCCCCTGCTAAGGCTGGCTCTGCCGGCAGAGGGCAAGAGGTGCCCGCGCTGAGCCCCCGCCGCCCTGGGAGCCGCGGGGGCTGCGGCCACCTCCCCGCCTCCCTGACTCCGTGCCTGTCCCGGCTACCTTAATCCCAATAAGCCCGTCCCGGTGCTGGCGGCTCAGTGACCCCCGGCGGCCGAGGTTGCGAGGGGCTCTGTGCCTGAGGAACCCATGGCGAAGGCGCAACTGTGTGTCCACCCTCCTCAAAGCCGGCGAGAGCTCTCCTCCCGGATCAGGGAAAGTGGCGGCCGGGCACAGGGTTAGAGATGTCGAACCACCTGCACAGTGCCCCGGCAGAGCCGCAGGGCAGGTGGAGCCCCTCGCCAGCATCGCCTCTCTCCTCCCAGGAAGTCGCTCCCCCACAGCGGGGAGCTGCGGGAACGGGGAATGCGGTGGGAGAGAGGGGTTGTGCAGGGGAGGGATGAAGGTTAAGGAGTTGGGGCTGAGCTTGTCCTGCCACGGGACAGGACAACGTCTGTTCCTGGCCGAGGGATTCGGTGCCCAGCGCGTGAGTTTCAGTGCACAGTTACGATAAACACCCCGGGAATTCTACAGGCACGGGAATCTCCCATGGAAAGACAAAGGAGGACTCGGGAACCCCGGGAGCAGTCAGTTCCAGAGTGACTCTCCCAAATGTATGAGCGCAGGAGACGGGCCTGTGCCGGGAGCATCGGTGCTGCCGCAGGCGGGGAGCCGGCGGGGCGGCGGCTGCGGGGCTGGGTGCGGGGTGCGTGGTGCGGGGAGCCGGGCTGGGCCGCCGCGGGGCCGGCCGGGCTCGGGCCGTCTCCTTCATGTGTGTCTCACTTTGTATTGAATGATGTTAAGCAGAGCTGGAGCTGGCGCCTCGGCCTCATTACCTTCAATTACAATAATTGTTGCCTCTCTCCAGTGTTTTGCATTTCTCCCTGGGGGAAATCTCTCTGCTGCTTCTTTTCCAGTCTTGCTCCAGCTTCCCCCTATCGATTGGATCGCTCTGGCCCCGGTCCTAGGAGCGATGCCTCCAGGAGGATAAATGCAAATCGTCCTATTGATTGGGAGGAGTAGGAGTGCAGCTCGTTTGGGGGAGGGAGGATTAGTTTTAAATGAAAAAAAGTAAAGTGATGAGCATGGCAGGAAATGCTTCACTTTCTGGGCCTCTTAAATAGTATCTCTTTATCATGTCATGTGTCTGAGGGGGATGCAGATTGGTGCCATCTGGATGATGTATTACGTGCATGGAGAGGTGGGTCCTGCGACACAGACACTAACCTGGTTTCCTACTTATTTTATGTGAACAAGTGTCATTGATCATGTCTGGAATGCAAGTCTCCTCCTGCAGTTTTGCAGGTAACCGAGTTTCACTGGGGACACGCTAATTGCTCCTGAAAGTGAGCAGGGAATAGTGGGCAGGCCTCCATCCACCTCTTTGAACTGCCCCAGTTATGGGGATAAAACTCCCTGGGAGTTAATAACCTTGTGGGAACCTGCTCGGCAGCCTGTCTGTCACAGGGGAGCGGCTGGGGAAGGAGCCAGGCTTTGGGCTCTGCATAGCCTTAGATCCTGAAATGGCTACTTGATTCACTAAATCCATGGCCAGCCCCAGAAGTGGTAAGCCAAAGGAATTGCACAGAGTCATATTATGTTCCCTGCCCCCTGGGCTTTATGCCGAGCTGTGCTAGCTTAAGCCTTAATTATTTTTTTAAAGGCAATAATCAGCATAAATAAAGGTAATTCAGTTGAATTAGCTTGTGTGTATCATGTCCAAAATGCTAACAAAATAATTGGGAAAAGCTAGTTGGTTGTTGGCTAGTGTTGAGCAGTTAAGAAAAAACCCTGACTACTCTGATTAATATTGCTCCAAATATGCTTTAAGTAGTCCCAATGCTTTTAACTGCATGTCATTTCCAAATGAGAAATTCTCAGCCGAATCGTAATTGCAAGGTGCAAAAAAGAAGATATGGTGTTCAAATGTTGCTTTTGACACCAGTTTGAAATGACTCCAATGTAAAGTACTAACCTTTCCTTGCTAGAGAAATGAGCACCTTATGTGGCAGTACCGGCAAATGCCAGTGTGCACATCCAGCAGTATGGAAATACTCAGCTCCCTGAGGAATGTGGTTCTCTCTAGGACACTGCTGCTGTGATGCCTTGACCATAGAGGTGAAGGTAGAAAGGATTTCCAAATTACAGCTGTTATATTCACTTCTATTTTTGCCTTTTTTTTTTTTTTTTTTGGCAGGGGATGGTTGAAAGGTTCAAATAAGCAAAGAACACTGCAAAAACGCAGTTGTTTGATGGAGATTGAGGGAATGGTTGTATGCAGTCTTTTGAGGGAAATGATGGTGAGTTGCCAGCATACCAGGCAAGTTTATAGAGGGGTGAGGAATTCATGATAATGTTCAAAGCTGCCAGATGAAGGAATTACTTTTCACTCCAAACTGTTTTTCTATGGTGAGTTACTTAAATCTGGGGCACCTGCAGGCTGAGGTTTTAACTTAATTTAGTCAGTTTTGCAGGCGTGCTGCTGCAGTGGCACACAAACAATAGGCAGTAGCAGCAGGGACAGGCATTAATGCCATTTCATCTGAAAAAGAGACAGGGAATATATGAAAGAAGCAATACAAAGGGAGGAGGTTGAAATTCTAAAGCTGGGTTCCCAGAGCCAGAGCGTAGCTTTTCTCTTGTTCAAAATTATGTACTCAGGAAGTGCTGTCATGCTGACCTCTGTCTTGGCTTGTCTTGTTTTCCTCGACATAGGAAAGGCCTAAACCCCTCATGGCAGCCATCCTCTCATGCCTGTGCTAGGTCTCTCAGGTGCATGGAGCTTCTGGAGAAGGTGGTGGCTGTGATTTGGCACTTCACTGGAAGCATTTCACCAGCTAACACTGGGAAGGAGACTCTTGTATAGCTGCACTGCTCACATACTCCTGATGGAAAATAGTGAGCCTTTTCTGGAACGTGATTGTAGGGGAGAGTAGGGTCTGTCCTGAGCAGCTGCTTGCCAGATAACAGAAATCCTGGTCTGGAATAATTCAGGACACTGGATGCTCATCTGAATTGGTCTTTTAGAAGGATTCATCAGTTCTAAAGTCCTCCTGCCAGAATCTTGGCTCTGCAACTACTGGCTTGTGAAATGAAGTAAAACAACCAAACAAACATTTGTGTGGCCTGCAAAGACTAATTGGACAGATCTCTTTGGACAGATCTCTTTTAGTTGGCAATTTCGTCTTCTTGAAGACAAAATTTTTCATCTGTGACAGAGTTTTGAGCTGATGCGGAGGAGAATGTGCTCCTGTGAGATGCTTCTTAAAGCAGTCCCTTTCCCTGAGGTGCCCAGAGGCTGATTTTGCAACCAGGTCCTTCTGTTCATGCTGGCTTCAAAGGGCTTCACCGTATCGGGTGGGAGGGAGCAGCCCTGTGCTCCAGCAGGCTCTGACTACAGGCTGTGTAGTCCGTTCAAGTGGAGGCTCCAGGCTGCTCTCCCATGGCTGCTGGAGACACGTAATGCAGCCTCAGGCTTCTGACGCTTTCCTTGATGGTTCCTTGTAGTCATTATCCCACATTCCTTCTGGTTGCAGAACATGTTGTTATTATTGCTTTGTGCTGGGTCTGTCTCCTGTCCCTTTTTTACAGGCCAATTTGGCCCTGTTGCCTCTTGCCTCTAAAACAAAAGCAAATTAGCACTGCAGAAGCTGAATTGTCTTGTTTATGCTATGGTCTGTCAGAGGACCCCACACAACCCTTGCACAGGTCTCTGAGCAGACTATCAGCGACTGAGGAGACTTAGTATGTCAGTCAAATTCTCCTGACACCCTGACTCAATCCACACGTTCCAAAAGGGTCTTTAGTTTCTTCAGGGGGAACTAAGGCTGGGCAGTGATCCCTGCTGTCCCTCCCTCACTTGTGGTATTTCATGCTTGTAGCATACAGAATTAGCAATTTTTTTACAGTAAATTGTACCTCACAATTCAAACTTGACAGCTGTCAATGAAATTTGCTGTTAAAACTGATCTCGAGCACATTGCCCTCTGGTTAGTCTGTCTGTGCTCCCTTGGCCAGGATGTTTATAATACTCAGGGAGTCTCTCATGTTACTTATTGAAGTAATGTGGCTCCACGAATAAAAGCCATTTCCAGTCTGTCGGTATCGCATGTAACAAATGAGATCTGCTAAATGCGCTTGTCACCAGTGGTAGGAACAGGAGAAACAGAATTGCACATGTTGCTGTAATGATTCTAAGTTATAATGAATGATATTTTCGGATGTTTGCAAATGAGTGTCTGATAGCCGGTGCCAGAGTGGGAGATACGGCTTGGCTGTTCTTGCTGGTTTTGTAATTTCTAAACAGAAACAAGAATTAGAAAATTACTTTGTGGTGGAGTGCAAATATGTATAACATAAGTGTAAAGACTGCGGTGCAGCACACGTGTATCTATCTTATGCATATGCAAGTGGCAAGACTCACAGTAAAACCATTATAACATGTGATGGCATCAGCACTAATTAGCTGGGGATCCAGTCTGTTCCCCTCTGCCAAAGTAAACTGGAGTTATCGCAATCTCAGATTTCATATTTCCTCCTTTCTCTTTCAGGGAGGAATGTCTCTGTCACAAAGTATAATGTTCTCTATTGAAAATGTCTTTAAAGACTCACAAAAAATTAAAATTCTAAAGTAATTTTTGCTATTAACTTATAATCTACACATCATCCAACAGCTTTAATTCTAGCAGTGGACCTAAGCATTTAAAGCATTTTGCCCATAAATGGGAAACAGTCTGTGCTCTAGAAATCAGGGCTTATAAAATGTAATGAGAATAGAAAGAAGAAAACTAAGTTAGCAAAGAAATTTTAATCAAGGGACACATTTTTTTCAGGACCAACACTTGAAGAAAAACTGTCCAAGCTAAACATGACCTACGAGAGCTGTGTCAGAGCTCGGTGGTAGAACATCACCTTATGCTTCCATCTCCAATAGTTGGTTTTGGAAAGGAAATACTGGAAAGAGATAGAGTTACTGCAGGGTATATTTGCTAATGGCTCGGTCCCACGGGCCTCCTCTTGCTGCGTGGATGTGACAGCAGCAGGTAAGACCCTGCGGGGCTGAGCGGGAAGCACAGAAGCCCTCGGAGCCACATGGTGTATCCCAGAGCGGCGAGGGGCCAGGGATGGAGATCCCAGGTGCATCCCAGTTCCAGCCGGTGCCTCTTAGCTCCGCACTGCGCCAAGCCCTAACTCAAGATTTTCATAACCTTGGAGAAAAAGCCCCGGCTGCCGTAGAACTGCCAGCGGCCCCGCTGTGGCAACACTTCTGCACCTCGTACAGCCCCGGGGGTCGGGAGCCGACAGGCAGGGCCGGACTGGCGACAGCGCCGGGGCAGCAGGAGCGGGCGGGAGGGCTCGGCCGCCGCCTGGTCCCACTCCGGCGCTGCCCAGCACTAAGTGACCGGTGCTGAGGAGCTGCCCATCCATCCATCCATCCATCCATCCATCCATCCATCCATCCATCCATCCATCCATCCATCCACCCACCCATTGATCACGGCTCCGCCGAACTCGCAGGAGCCAGGACATCACATTGCCTCGTGGAACCCAGCGCTGCTGCCTCCGCAGAGCATTATCTCGGGGACCCAGGAGAGCCCCAAACCTAACGCAGTGACCGAGGCCGCCAGCGGCCGCTCTCCCCACAACGCCGGGGGATCCGAGCCCGCCCCGAGTCCAGCGGGCTCACCCCACACCGAGCCCAGCGGGCTCACCCCGCACCGATCTCAGCGGAAGGCTCGCCCCGCACCGAGTCCAGCGGTCTCGCCCGCCCCCCCGGCCCACCCGGAGCCGCCGCCCGGGGGCGCCGCTGGCGGGACCCGCGTGGCGCCACGGACCGACCGACCGGGGCGGGACGAGGGGAGTCCCCGCCCACCTCCGAGAGGCTCAGCCAATGGGACGGTGCCGGGCGGTCTTGCCCGCCGATCTCCCCGCCCACCCCCGGGAGGCGTAGCCAATGGGGAGGGGAGGCGGGGCAGGGGGCGGGACCGTCAGCTCCCGGCCCGGCCGTATTTACAGGGCGGGCGGCGGCGCCGCCGTGTCAGTGAGGCAGCGCCCGCCGGTACCGCCAGCGCCCCGGCCGCTCCCAGCGCTGCCGCTCCCGCAGACCGGAACGGGCCGGAGCAGCGAGGAAAGGCAGAGAGCCGCGGCCGTCCCCTCGGCCCGCACCGCAGCAGTGGCCGCGCCACGGCTCTGCCTGCGGGCGAGCGGCTCCTCGGCGCTCCGACGGGGCAGGGGCGGGCGGCGGCTCTGCCGTGCCTGCGCTGCGGGCTGCGGCGAGCGGCGCCGGGTAAATGGATCGCCATTCCAGCTACATCTTCATCTGGCTGCAACTGGAGCTGTGCGCCATGGCCGTCCTGCTCACCAGAGGTGAGGGGGTGCGAGGGCCGCGCCGGGGGGAGCGGGGCGCCCCGGGGGCGCTGGTGCCCCGGGGCAGCCGGGCCGGCGCTGTCCCAGGAGCCTCTCGTCGAGCCGGTGCTGCGGCGGGAGCCGCCGGGTCTGCGCCTACCGCCCCGTCCCTCCCCTCCCCTGCCCTGCCCTGCCCTCCCTTCCCACCTGGCCGCCAGTGCCGGTCGGTCCGGGCGCGGCCCCGCGGGTGTCCCGGCGGCAGCGGAGGGGCGGCCGCGCCCGGCCCCGTCACCGCCCGCCGGGGGCTCTTGTGGGCTCTGTGGTCTGTGGTGTGGCCGCCCGGGGAGCGCCCTCCCGGGGCAGAGGCGACCCACTGGCTGCCGGTAATCGCCGTGCTCCGGGGAGGAGGTTAAGTTAGCGCGGTGGTGATGTGCGACGGTATTTATTTATTTTGGAAGGAAGGCTGTAATTAACCCTAAATAACAGCCTTGCAGCGTGCAGGGGGGAGCCTGCTGGCCCCATCAAAGCGGGCAGAACAGGGAGTGACTGAGTGATGTGAAGTCACAGATACTGAAACTATGTGCCTGATAATGATATAATTAGGGGATCACAGACTTCTGGCTGCTGTTGACTTCAAAAGCTTTAAGAGAAGCCTGCAGTCTCTCCTGTAGCCATCTTGACTAAAAGCAGACATTTTTCTTTAATAGCTACATACAGTAACAAGAAAGAGGAGGGAACAGAAGGGCATTGTTCACTGTTTCAAAATACTAAATACCCTTTCTGGCCTTTTGCATAGCACAGGAAGAAACTTTATGAATTGACAGAAATACAGTTTTAATACAGTAATACAAAGTCCATTCTGTTTCGCTGAAAACATGGCTTTAATTAAAAAGCAGTTGAATTAACCTGATGACTAGCCTGTCAGATTTTGTTCATAAGATTGTCTTAAGTCAATAAAATAGATTTTTAAACATGATTGTATAAGCAGTTAAAATGAAAGTATGTGTATTGTTTCGTTTTATTCCCATGCTGTGCTGAGACTCATGAAAGGGCTGTCAGCTCTGGTACTGTGCCATGTTTGCATCTTACTTTTAACTCTCATACAGTGAGAAAATAATTAAGAGTATTTTTCTCAGAGAGAGTAGGGGGAAGACCTCATGGAATGCTTAGAAAACGATTGAGTCTTTTTCTCTGTAGCATGCTGGATGACAGTGAGTGTGAATTCATGAAAAATTAGGTTACTTAGTCTAAAAGCCCAAGGGAATTGGACTGGAGACAGTGAGACACTCCATCATTTGGCTTCTATTAAGTAGAGTTATTAAAGAGCAGCGGGAACTTCAAGGCCTGGAGCCTGCAGTAGCATTTTGGAGAAAGTATTAAAGTGACCCAATGAGGGGAAGCTAACTTGGTTAGGATGATTTTTAACATCTTGTAGAACAGTTTTTTTAGGTATAGGTGGTAAGTAGCATCGTAAGAAGGGGTGGCAGCTGGGAAGCCTGTAGTTTGATTTTTGAATTGCAGACTGTAGAAGGAAGAAATCTGGCAATCTGATCGACTTTAAAAGCCTTGGTGCCACTGTAATGGCACGTAGAACAGGCACATCAGAAGTAGTTTTAAGTCCATTCTTCCAAGGATGACTCCAAAATCTGGCTTCCTCTTAAGCCTTGGCTCGATGGCACATTGAATTATGTTTGAGTTGTAACTTGCCTAGAAAGAGTAAGTTTTCACTACAGCACAGGACATGTTTAATTCGTACCAGAGCAGTCTGGAGAGCACAAAATGAAGAGTTTTATGAAGGGAACCTTTTTATCGCTTCCTTCAGAAATTTTTGAGGTTTCCTGAGATTTTTTCATAGAGCCAGTAGAGGATTTTCAATCGAAGTGTTTCCCCTTTTTTGACTGCTTGTTGGATTGCATGTGAAACTGGGGAGAGGAAAGGGGGAGCTTTTAGTCTTGCAATTTCACCCCATTTAATAACTTTAAATTTGAGTTGAAAGAGATTGTCTCTGCTGAACAGAATAACTATAAACTGGAACTTTGTTGTTTTATAATACTGATAAAAAAGCCTTTTTGCATGAATAACTACTTAGAGAATTTCTTTCTTTCTGGAGAAATTACAGGTAGTTGCTCAGTTTCACACAGTAAAAACCTTCCTGACTAGGAGACTTGGATGGTAATGGTTCTAGCTAATAGCTTTATAAGGTGTTAGTTAAACCTGTTAAATTTTGGCACAGTACTGGGAGGTAATAAAGAATTCAGCAGTTCCGATTTTTTTTTTTTTTTTTGTCACATAAATATTTAACCTGGTATTTTTGTTGTGTGCTTATGCCCGGTTAAAAAAAAAGTTACTTTTATAAAAATAGAATGCTGTTCCCTGGAGTAATGGTTAAAACATGGATGTGACTTTCTTCTAGGAGTAAAGGTATCTGTTGCTTTTAGAACTGGGATTTCACTTTAAATATGGTTAAACGCAACTTCTGACAGCAAGTGGAAGTAGCTATAAAATGGTCTTGTTAGTTATTTACCTTGGAAAAAAACCCACTGTAATTCCCCCCCCCCCCAGTCCCTGTTTTAGTGAAATGCTTTTGCTTTAATTCAAAGGACTATAGTTCTAGTAATTAAAGCGAGTGCCCCAAGGCACTTGGAGGGATTAAGGTTACAACGAGGTAGGCACTGTACAGTGACGGGAAGGAAACAACCCTGGCTCTTGTGGATCTACAGTCTCAAAACTGGCACTGAGTTTCGCTGTGTGATGCTTGTGGCTAATAATAGTATCTAGTGAGGTGTCCTTAGGGGACCAAATTCTTACCTTCCCTACACCGTTTTCTTTTTTTTTTTTTTCAGGTGAGATCAGATGCTACTGTGATGCTGCACACTGTGTTGCAACCGGCTATATGTGCAAATCTGAGCTCAGTGCCTGCTTCTCCAGACTGCTTGATCCTCAGAATACACATTCCCCTCTTACTCATGGCTGCTTGGACTCTATTGCAAGCACAGCTGATATCTGCCAAGCCAAACAAGCACAAAACCACTCTGGCACCACCATCATGTCCACATTGGAATGCTGTCATGAAGATATGTGCAATTACAGAGGACTGCATGATGTTTTGTCTCCTTCCAGGGGCGATACTTCAGGTAGGGCAATAAAGCTTCAGTGAAATCTCTCTTCTGGCGACAGGCTAAACCTTGTGTGTCTGCTGTTATTGATTTAGTTGTTAATGTAAGCAGAGACACCAGAGGGAGGAGTGGGTGGCTGGATGCAGGGGAGCATCTCGGCCAGTTAGCTTTTTTTATCTGCATTAATATTGTAAGTCTCTCTTGCTAACTTTTGACATTACTTCTCAGAATCAGTGGCAGTGTTTTTCATAGTGAAATCAGCTCTTGGAGTCAGAAATCCCGTGTTATAAGCAACCTTAGAAAGTCATGTTTTTATTTAGAAGGAGTGTTTTCTGTAGATACCACAGATTGTAGCTGCTGCTCCTTAAACTTGTCAGCGTGGGATTTAGGGGAGTGCTTATATGTGATATAAATCCTGACATAAGCTTCACATCTTTCCCATTTTCAGGACAAGGGAGCAGATACCAACATGACAGCAGCAGGAATCTCATCACCAAGGTGCAGGAATTGACCTCTTCAAAAGAGTTATGGTTCAGGGCAGCTGTAATTGCTGTTCCTATAGCTGGTGGGCTAATCTTGGTGCTCCTTATCATGCTGGCCTTGAGGATGCTCAGGAGTGAAAACAAGAGACTGCAAGATCAACGGCAGCAAATGCTCTCCCGTTTGCACTATAGTTTTCATGGACATCACTCGAAAAAAGGGCAGGTGGCAAAATTGGACTTGGAATGCATGGTGCCTGTGACTGGTCACGAGAACTGCTGCATGACCTGTGATAAAATGAGACATTCAGACCTCAGCAATGATAAAATTCTTTCGCTAGTCCACTGGGGAATGTACAGCGGACATGGGAAGCTGGAATTTGTATGACCAATTGTTTTTTAATCTGAGCTAAACTTGCTCTCTGAACTCTAGAAGAAGGCCTTTGGGTTCTGCTGGACAGGAGCACTTTATCTTAAAACAAAAACTCTCATAAATCATCTTTGAGAAACAAAGGACCTCGCAAACAGAATCTTGGATATTTCTTCTGAAGGATTCCAAAAGTTGTCTTATTTGCACAGAGTAAAATACACTCAAATGTATTGTTTGCTTCAAAGTTATGAAAGCAAAAATTAGAAGTTGTAAACACTGTCACCAGGGTTATCTGAACTGTAGGGAGCTGAGAACTGAGTTATTATAATAAACTGTGTGCAAGCTCCTATGTTTCCTGACTTATTGTAAAGATTTTTTTTTAAATATATATATTTTGTCTGAAACTTGCTTGTGGCTTTTGTTTTGGAAAACGGATTTTTTTTGGGGGTGGTAGTGGGAAACAATCAAAGTGGTATGCATGGTAATGCGGTGCATAACAATTAGATTCTGAAAACAAACTCTTTTCCTACTCCGTGAAGGAAAGTAGGTGGATATTTCAGAATGAAGGTGGCAGCTGTATTGTTTAATACTTCAAGTAGCAGTGCACCTACATCCTTAGTTCCTGGCCGCTGAGTTTTTGTTCATAACCTCAGTGAATTCTTCCAAAGCTTTGTGTGATAGCTGTTGCTTCCTCTCTGGTAATGAAGAAAGACTTCTTTCTCTGTGCAAACCATGTCAAAAAGTGACTCCTTTCTTTATAACTGGTTTTCTTCCCTTATCTCATGATTACTGTTTCTATGATCTGTTTTCCTTTTGCACCTTTTACACTCAGACTTTTCTGGGGAGAGGGAAACACCAAAACCACACTGCCTATTCAGCTGTGGTTTTTGTTTTGTTTTGTTTTTTTTTCCCCTCCTTTTTTCTTTTTTTTTTTTTTTTTTTTTTTTTTTTTTTTTTTTTTTTTTTCTTTTTTTTTTTTTTTTTTTTTTTTTTTTTTTTTTTTCCTGTTGATAGCCCCTCTGGGCACAGTGGAAAGCATCTGCCTTGCTCTTCTATCATGTAGCTAAGTATCACATGCTGCTACTTTTGTGTGGGACTGCAGTATCAACAGTGTCCTTTAATCTCTGGCTTCTCCTTTATGCTCTTGCATTTCTTCCCTGCCAATATTTGTGTATTTAGTTGTTTCTTACTCCTTCAGCTAGTTGACTTCACTCGATCGTTTCATTTATTCAATGCTTTGTTGCTAAAAACAACCAACCTCTGGATTATTCAAGGAATTTATTGTATTTATTTTTCTTGGTTTATTAGACTTTGCAGTAATTAAAGTAGACTTGCTTAAAAGGCTGATGCCACATCATGGTGAAAGAAGCATCCAAAATGCTGCTGCAAAAGATAAAACTTGGCAAGAGTCTACTATTCATCTATGTTTTAAACAGCTTTAGAAGTGCTTCTGCCTCCTTTTCTGACTGTGATGTTGAGCTACTACTGTTGCCAGGAGTGAAAAAGGGAATGGCATACATGGGATTACAACAACCTTGCAGCAATGCTCTGATCCGGAGGACTGTTAACTGTGGTAGATTGCTTGGGGATATGCAGCCTGAAATGCAAAGGGATGTAAGCAAGGAAAACCTGTCCCTCAAAGTCATAAGCTGGTGTTCCTGAACAGTACACTTAAACTATGCGGTAGGGTTGTTGTAGGAGATAAGTTGGTCACTTTGCTGTGCAAACAGAGGTATTGATACTGCAAACTTACCCCTACAGTTAAACACTCGTACCAGCCAAGTGCAGTGAGAGCCTCGGAAATGCCAAGGTCCCACCGTGCTCATGTTTGCAATAATAAAGTGCAGTTTAGAAGGATTAATGTCATCTGTGTACCTCAAGCTGCTGACCCTTTTTACTTCCTCAAAGTGCCTGGAGAGTTGCTTTTAATGCAAAGAATTGTATTCTCTGGTTTCCACCTCCTTCTGCTGCTAAAGTTCAAGAAATTACATGTCCACAACTTCTTTTGGAATCTGGCCTGTGGTCTTCTGGCTGACCTTTCAGTGCTGCTTTCCTATAAGAACTCTGCCCTTCCTTTGCACTGATCTGAAAGTCTAGGGCAGTTGTCTGCTCCACAGAGTGTATAATTTTTGGGAATGGCTGACCGGGAATTTGATACTGAAAGAGACAAACCTGAAATACTGTCTGTCAGGCATAGCTGCACCAGTAGTTACTGTGACTAGACAAGTTAGAAGATCTGATGGCTAAACCTTTTTAGTGTTTTGTCCAGAAATCAGAGGGAGCACGTTGTATAGTCATTTAAGCATCCTGTGACCTTCACCACTCATTTACTGCTGATTTGAATACATAAGGGTTTATTTATGCTTGCCATTAAAAGGCTAGTAAGACCAGGATGCTCTAATTGGCCCCTTGCTGTGGAGATGTTTTAAAGAAGAAAAGAGCTTGTTTGCCATCCCCTGCAGTCATGGAAGCAGTGCCACAAAGTCGCTGGGGATGGGCTTGAGTTGGCAGCTGCTGTCTCCTGGGGTTGTTACCTGTTGGTGTATATCTAGTTTAGGTGTGGTAGCTGATATGGCCTAGAAGTTTCTGGTCTATGAGTCTTCTAAACTACTAGAAGAAGAAAATTAACTCTCTCCCAGCTGAAACCAGGACAGTATGAAATCTGGATTTCCAATCTATTTTAAAGCCTCTGTATTCAAGAAACTATGTTATGAGCTCTGGTGTCTGTCTGGCAACAGCTCTGTGAGTTATGGAACGAGCCCCAAATCTTTTCACTGAAACTACGGAGTTCTAAGGGTGTCGGAGCAAGCAGTAGGCAGCTACATTGCCAGTTAGTATTTCTGTAGCGGCTGCTTATGTAGCCTGCAGACCTCAGCAACACCAGCTTTCCTTTCAGAAAACTTGTATTTCTGTGACAAGGAGGATCCTTGGTGATGTTCCCTGCTGTACCACCCTGGGTGCTGTACCAGCATGGAACAAGTCCCAGACACCCACTGTACCCAACTCAGTGTTACAACAAATATTAACAGCTGAAGAGCCTGGCCAGAGGCTGAAGACGAGACAGTAAGCAAAGGCTATCCATTTAAATGCATTTGAGTTAAGAGCCTGGATTTGCCATTGTGCTATGCACTCTCGGATTTCCCCTGCAGACAATAACAAACGATCCTTTCTTTGAAACTCCTGCAAGCCTGGGAGTGCAAGAAGGGCAGTCCTCTCTATTTCCAACTGAGAAAGTCTCTCGGATTGGAATAAATGAAATCAAATGTCCGCGATTTAGTATACCCAGTGCCTCTCTCTTTCTCCGATTCTTTCCTCAAAACAGTAATGGTTGTGGCTTTTCTTATGTCTCTGCCTCTCCTGGCTTTGCGAGCTGCTGGGTTCGTATGTCTCCTCTTAACTCCTGCTGAACTGATTCTATTAAAAACCCCTTACTCCACAGGGGGCTTGACCTTTTTCTGAAATACCAAATGCGTCTGCTTTGGAAATCACAAACTTCTCCTCTAAAGAGCTTGTAAATCTGGTTTCAATATTGAGTGATTACAGGCTGTGCAGAGAGCTTGAAAGTAAGCAGCCACTTCTGGTAGCAGAGCTCTGGAGCTGGGCTGCCGGAGCTGAGCGTGACTCTCATTTTTCACCCCAGTGTGTGTTTAACATAAAACCACTGACGTCAGCTGATTCACCCAGATTAGCGGTGGGGTGACTGGTCAGGCTCTGGTCGCAGGATGCTTGTCTTCTCTTATCAGGACCCCGGAATCCAGTTTTTGTTGTTGCACAACCACTTATTCTGTTGTAAATCCAGGGATCTCGTTGCAAATGGATGATGCCCTGGAGGGCAAACACCCAAAAAAACCTGGGAAAAGATCAAGGTTTTTTCTTAGGTGTAATGGATGCATCTGCACCTTCCCTTGGTGCTGCTGAGATTATTAAAACAAAGTATGAAGAGAGCAAATATATTGCCAGGCTGCCTGTGTGGTATGGGATTTGCCTGTTGGCTACTGGTCAGTGGGGTTCCACAGTGAAAAAATGAAAGCAAAATTTGGCCTTCTCATTGGGAGGGAAGGAGATAAGAAGATTATCTACCAAGCAAAAAAGATTTACCAAGGAAAAAATTATCTACTGTCAAAAAAGACCCCACCATAATGAGGCGCAAGTTGAGTGAATAAAAGAAGAAGGTCTCTGAAGGAGGTTAAATAGCCCTAATTTCTTTTTCCAGATGCTTTCCCATATGGAGGTCACTGGAAGCATGTTTGTTTTGTTCCAGTGTCTGGTCACTTTGCAGGAAAAAACTCTTCCTTGTTTTGGTTCTAGGAGTTACTTGGGGTAATGGTGTTTTGGATTTGTCATTGTAATTTATTTCTGGGAAAAAAAATTGAGAGGTGCTGTAAAATTACAGTTATCTCTTGGGAGGGACCCAGTGTCTCCAACATTATGAATTTTGGCTCCCTCTAAATAAACAACCAACCTCGTTTTCTTTGTTTCACCTCTAACCCTCATCTGCAGCCTTTACAATCCCAGGGGGTGAATCCTGAAGTAAAACAAACTGCAAGGGAAGGAAGCCAGGAGGGAGCCGCAGTGCCTGCAGATTAACGGAGCCTTCTGCTCTCCAGCCAACCTTGACAAAAGGATTCAATCCTGAACTGACCTTCAGGGGAAAAAGCAAAACAAAAACCACCTTGACTTGAACTTTCAAGACCGCAGCAGATTAATGCTCAGTTTGATGTCTACTAAAGGGAGCAGGGAGTTAGAAATGCCAAACACCTGTCTTGCAAACCCAAATCCTAACAATTTAACTGGAAATCTAGCCCCAAATCACATGGCTTGGAAACAGTGATGAGCAAATCCTAAATTTTTCAAAGGACCTAAAAATGCGGGTTTTATTCCCCATAGTGAATCTTTAGGCAAATCTATAACATTTAGTTAAGTAAATAGTAAGTTCTGTTGAAACATCAATGTTTAGATACAACTTTTCACTGAATAAATATTTGTGCTTGGACGCAGGTCCTGCCCCCCCCAGCCCAGCTCTGCTCTCTTCCCATAGGCAGGAGGGAAAAGAAGTCAACCTTGACTACCTAAAAAACCACATCGGCATGAATTTAGGGTGATTCAATTTTTTAAAAGACTTTATTAAAACCGAAATGTTACAGTATTTCTCTCTTTCTAGTTATCACACTACCTAAATTTATCAATGGCTGTGCAGTTGGGAAAAATGAGTTATATGTATTATTTCACTCCCCTTGGCTATCGGCTGCATTTGAAAAATACTGACTTGTGACAGCTTGTCAAGAGTGGAGCCTCTTCTGTAGCTGCTTTTTTACCTATTAGATTAAACTTTCAGGATAGTGTCTGTGCAGCAGCAAGGCAATGAGCATTTGCCTTTCTCTTAACATTTATATTATACATTTTTATTTTTAAACCAAAAAGAGGTAGAAGCGGCACAGTGATAAACTTCTGGTATTTATCTTCAAGGGGCTCCGGGGGGCCATCACCCCAGCAGTGCTGGTGGGGTAGAGTGCCCACTGTGTGCCAGTCTAGTCTCTGCTTTTGGGATCGTTTCCCTCCAAAGGCCTGCGGGTTGCAGATGTAAATCCCTTTCCTGTCACTGGGGAGGAAAATATTGGTGCACTAAATCTCTTCCTGGCACTTGGCTGTGACAACAGGGAGGGAGAACAGTGCAGGCTCAGGGTCCTGCCCAGGCTGGGGATGCTTCTATTGGTGTGCAAATCAGGGCTTGTGTCAAGCAGGTTGCTTTGAAATGCTCAATTTGTTTAGTTCTGGCTGTGAAGTAGCTATTTCATCAGTGGAAGAAGATTTATTAACCAATTTTTATGGCTATCGACAATGGCTTAGCTCCAGCAGGGTCCCCAGCATTTTTATGAAGTGCAGTGGGTTCCAGAGGCAGAGGTGTTTTATATTGTTCTGGTATTTTAACCCAGCGAACTAAGGCCTCTATCCTGCGAATACTTAAGGATGTGCATAATTCACTCCAGTCCCAGGGGCTGTTTTGTCCCAGCTGCTGGCAGAGCTTTGCTGGGCTCTGCTGGGTACCTGTACTTGCAGTGGGCCTGTTTTTGGGGAGGCTACAGCAGGCTCTGGGGATCCACTCCTGCTGTGGCATTGGCTTTGCTAAAGCATTGTGGGGGCTGAGGGTTAATGCCAGTGTTCGGTCACACCACTGGTGGCCACTGAGTTGGTGTTTTCCCTGGCTGCCCTGGCTGTGGCTGGCAGTGAGGGAGCTGGACACAACCCATGCTGGACACAATTCAGGGTCCAAATTACTGTGGATGTGTGTTTGTTAGAGCAGCATCTCACCTGGCTCAGGAGCCTTGTCGTAGGCTGCAACTTGCTCTTTCCACAGGCGGTGTAGGAAGGAGCACCCCAACAGCACAAAGGGGAGGAGAATGGCTCAAGGGTGCTGGGCTGGCTTCACTGCACATTGACACTGTGCTCAGGAAGGGTCATGGTTTGCAGGTTTTGAAGTCATGCCTGGTTTAGCCTCACAAACACAAAGCAATGCCCCCAACAAATCCAGACCATCCCCTGCCCTGTGCTTACGGGCGCCTCACTGGCATGTGAATCCCAGACCAAGACATGACTTCACATGACTGATTTCCAGAGCCATGAAGTGAAGCATTTTCACCCTCTTGCACCTCCATGCAGGAGCCCTGGACTCATTCTGGAGCGTGCTCATGGCACAAGAAAGGGCGGCACAAAGCAGCAAGTGCAGCAGCACGGACGTTTGTGCAGCAGTCTGGTTGCTGGCAGGATTACTCTTTTCTACATCTCTCTGGAAAATGTTTCCATCACCTAAAATCTTTTATGCTTTTACCCACAAGAAATCACAGCATGATTGCTAAGCCTGCAGAAAACCAGCTCTTGAAGTCTACCAAGTGGCCAAAGCTGCGTGCTCAGCCATGATGCCCCTCTTTCACGTACACTTCATGATGGTGAAGGTTTTAATTAGGTGAACACATGGTTTTTCCACAAAACTCCCTCCTCGAATCTCACTCCCTGACTGTCAGGGCCCTGGCCCTGCTGGCTGCAATCTCTCCTCAACTCCTCATCTCATGTCAGTGCTCCACACAGGCTCTCCCTCCCCTGGATGCCTTTCCCAGCAAGGCCAGAGGTGCAGGGGGCCCTGCCTGCGCTGGAGCAAACTCTCCCTGGCAACAGGTACCGTTCCCAGCCTCCCTAGCTGTTATCAGTCCGCAATAACCTTTCCCTTATTTGATTTTTTTTTTTCCCTAGGGGACTTGTAGGGACGGTCACAATTATGTTTCTTCCAACCCAATTGCACCTGCCTGTTTAGTAGTGGGAGAGCAGATGGGAGCATGGTTCCCTCATGATGGGCTCTGAAGTGGGTGAGCAGTACAAGCCTCTACCAACCTCCACTGACTACTACCCTACTACTAATCCCTCTCAGGATTGGACAGGTCCAAACACTAGGGTCTTCATAAATAAAAAGTATAAAGCACACTCTCTTGGAAGTGATTTTTTGTGAAGCTTTTATATAAGAAACTGCAAAGAGATTTTTTTTTTCTGCATCAACAGATTACAGAAATAAATTTTTTTCTTTTTATTTTTTTTTTTTTTTTTTAGTTTGTAAAAAATGCACCACGGTTGGGACCTGCTCAGAATTTTATTTACTTATTAAAATGCAAATTAATCTTGTCATATGGTTTTTTCTTTTAAAAACATTGTGCACCAAAGTATAACATTTCTAGTTATGTTTATAGGTTGGGTCAAAATTGCTTTACAGCAGCTTTTTGCTGCAGGATGGATTGGTTGTGGATTTCTGTAATCTCTGCCTTCATTACATGCTCTGTTATCTGTCCCGATTGCTGCTGTGCCTTACTAACTGCAGGATAATTTTGTCTGTAGAAAGGTTGTCACCCTTTACCTCTTTGAAATGAACTTCGTCCCCTTATATCTGCTGGTGGCAATCAGCACTCCTGTCTTTCTCCTGCAAGAGAGATGGATCCCCCTATTGCCCCCAGGGGCTTGTACAGTCTGCTGAGTCTCTGACCCATTCCTCAGTGCCTCCCTTGCTGTCCCCACCGGCTGAAACAAAACACTGGTGGTTCTGCTGGCATCTTGCAGCTTCCAGGAGAGCTGCAGCCTGCATGAGGAATTTTATGGCAAGCACCTTATCATAGGTTATGGCTGAACATACACAAGCACTCCCAGTGACCAGTGTAATCCACTCTTTACTGGCATAATTTGACTTTATTTTTTATTTACACAGGGAGGCTTGGGTGGAGCCTTACGTACATGGTATCAGAAAAACAGTCTGCTCCACCTTGGGGCTGCACACGTGCTGGAGCCAGTGCACCCGCCGCCCGAGGGCTTCAGCAGCTCTCTGCACAGAGCGTCTCTCCACGTGCGTGGGAGGTGTTTCACTTTCTCCTCTGAGCATCTTAGCAAGCAGGTTATAATGCTCCAGTAATCTTCAATACATGACCAAATATTCAATGACATTTCCTGGTTTTAAATGGCAATGGCTGAGCCTGGTGTGACGGTCCCAAGTACAGCACCGACCGGGTGCCCGCTGAACATGGCTAATCTCTTATCAAAACCATGGATCCCTTCTGGTACTGCACCCTCTCTGCATATTAATATTTGATAATTCATGAGCAATTTGCAAAGTAATGAGTAATGAAATACTCTGGGAACTGTTTGCTCACAAATAGTTTCCAGAGTATTTCATTACATATGACAAATCTGTAAGTATGTAGCTACCAGTATTGGGCTGCCTGAGTCGTCTGCTGTTGAGGAAAGTGCTGTTGCAGGACAGATGTCCTAGTGTGTATTTAGGCACAGATGGTTTCAGTGGGTTTTTGTCACAGCTTCATTTGATAGAAACATCCGACAGCAAGATTACAGGGATCTGCTACCTAGATGATTGAGTGAATCAGAAATGCAATATACAGCAATGGTTCCCCGTCTTTACTAAAGTATCTTATCTCATTGATTTCCTCCACAGCTAGACATTTTCCTCACTTGCCAACCTGGACTTATAGATACTAAATACATTTTTCCTTGATTTTTGTTTGTTTTATCAACAGCTCTCTAAAAGTCTGGTACAGCTGAACAGAAGTAGTTGGACATTATGAGCCATGAAACATGAGGTTTCAGAACAGGACAGTGGAGTATAGCCAGAGAAAGTCACTAGGAGTTTTTGTCTGGACCAAGGTAGAAGAATTTGGCACAAAGGGAAGCTCAGAACATGCAAAAATCTATTTTATTCCCTGAAAATATCCATGTATGTTATACAAAATTAGCAGAAAAAACAACAGATGAACTCATCACAGCACTGTAATACAACATGGATGAGTTGGCTTCCAGCATTCAGCATTCCCGTGGAGTATGAAGGACTGGCTTTTGTTGCAGCCTGTGGATGGCTGCACCTGGCAAGGGCCTGATGAGATGGCTGCAGCCAACATAAGAAAGTATGTTGAACAGCCAGCATAAGAAAGTATGGGGTTGAACTCAATTACAGTGATGCTGTACTACACAGCATGTGGAACAGCTGAGTTTGGGCCTCATGGTCCTTCATGCTTCATGGGCACTGCAGCAGCCATCACTCTCCCCAAAGCTCCCAGCTCCAAGAAGGGGCAAAGCCATCACCAGAGGCAGCTGCACAGTGGGAGCCGCTGGGTGCACAACGCAGGCACAACACAGGCAGCAAGATTTCAGCTCCTTAAACAGGCCAGCTTGCAGACAAAACACAGAGATAAGCTCAAACCTTGAATTAAACACCTAACTGCAGGCTGCAGAGGCTGGCAGTCCGTGCTCAGGGCCAGTCTGGGTCAGATTGCCTTGCAGGGCACTGTCACTGTCACTGCCATTGCTGTCACTAAACAGTCCTCTGGGTATTGCATAAGTGAAAGCTTGACCAAAGGTCTCCCATCTCTCAGGAACGTGTCCAACTTGCTGAGCTTTGGGTTATACATTTTCTAAAATACGTAAAAATATGTGTTCATAAAACTTGTAAATAAAATCATCTTAGTCTTCTGGCTGGGAATTATGATTATGTAATTAATTTGTATTTTGGTACTATACAAATGGCTTGGTTTTGTATAATTAACAGTATATCCAATAGAACCTGAGTTATGTGAGTGCCTTGTCCAGTTGACCACACACTCACTGTTTGCTCCTCTGCCTGCTTCCTCTGGCCAACCTTATGGTCTCCAGCTAGGGAGAAGACTTAACCTCACAAGGACTTTTCAGGTCCATTCCAGACATGAGCAGCAGATTCCCACCAAATTTATCTATGTGCAACAATACCTGCATATGTACAAGTGTGTGCAAGGAACTATAGTTGTGTGGGTAAGTACGTAAGGGTGTGTGACAGAAGCCGGTTCTCCAGATAAGCCTTTGAGATGCCTGATGTTCCTCCCAGGCGACCTGTTTCCAAGGGCACCATGTTTCTGAGCCATGTCCTTGCAGAAGTAATCTTTACAGCTGATTTTTCCAGACCAATCCGTACTCCTCTAAGGCACTGGGAAGCAATCTGCTTTGCGTTGTGACAGTGCTCAGTGCCCAGAGTGGACCAGCCCTCTTCTGCGGACAGGTTAGAGAAACTTTTCTCCAGAGTCTGCACCAAATCAGAAATTATTCTTTAAAGTTTCCTTCTTTCTTTTCCCACCACTCAAGACATGTTCACACTACTTCTTAAAAACAAGAAAAAAACCTTAAAATGCTGTTTTAACATTATGAGCATGTGGGAAAACCCCTACTCAGCTAGGGGAGGAAACAGTAGAGACACAGCGACAATTACTGCTAAGTCTGTTTATGTTTGTTCTCCCCAAAACATGAAGAATGGGACTAAATACAATTAGTCATCAGCCACTGGTGAGCGAGATGAGAGTGATGAATCACAGCCCCATTCAGCTCTGTCCCCAGAAAGGTCAGTGCCAGCCTGAGGTGCAGGGGCCAGACTGCAATGGCTCCTACACTCCCTCTCCTTAGGGCCAGTGGCCCCAGGATTGGGGTGCTGCAGGGCCAGGTGCTGCCCTGCCTGTGCCATGGGATGCTTACCTACAAGAAGGCATGGGATTGGTCCTCCATAGGATCACTCTACTCCCTCTGGACATAGATACATTGGTGTTTCAGTTCAAGCTTCAGCAGCATGCAGGATCGAGCCACTTTCTCACTGCTGTCCAAAAAATTGCAGTTACAGATGGCACAGGTCTAGAGAGGCAATTAGGCACTCTGGAGAAAGGGACCTGAAGGAATTTTTCCAGCCTGCTGTGTATAAAGTGAATTTTTAAGAACTTGTTTCAGTTGGTGGCTGGGATGACTCCCAGGCAGATATGTCTTACCTGATACTTTCCTGTCTAGTGAGCGTGCAGTGTTATCACGCGAGCATCTTTTGAAACCTCTCTCTGATTTCTCTGCTTTGCCCCCTCAAGGCAAACAGATGGAAGTTTAATCCTCTCCCCTTAGTGTCTCTGGATCACAAAGCCTTTGTCAAAACGGAGCCTGAGATCTTAAAACCTAATGGTTTTTCCTAGATATCGAGATAATTGCTATGGGCTGGGTGCAAGGAGAATAAAGAAGCCAGGGTAGTAAAATGGGAAATGGCAGGAAGTGAGAACTAGATAATGGAAAAAGTAATTCAAATTATTTTCTCCATGTCTCCATATACTGATTTGTTGCTAGAACAAATGGAAATCAGCTTAATGGATTCTTCTCCACTCTGAAGGTTTGAGAGTAGGTGAATTGAATTTATGCCAAATTAGGGAAGAGGCTGTGTGTTTCCTATTCAACAAGATGAGAGAAAAGCAAAACAAAAAAAAAAATAAGGAGTCTTTCCCATTCCATATTTCTAGTAGGCTAGGAAATAATGCAGGTGGATGTAGCAAAACCTGGAGTGATTCTTTTTTCAGCTTACTTCTTACTAAAAAGCAGCCCAGGTGTAAGGCACGCACAGCCAGATATAGAGGGGAAGCTTCGTTGTTTTGGGTTGGATTGTCTTTGATTAGGTGATGCCAGGACTGGCCTGGTTGGCCTCTAATAATGGCCCTTTCTGCACGGGGATGTTGAAGAAGCTGACATCCTTTACAGCCAGACTTGGAGGATGCTGAGGTCCTTCTGCAGTGGCTCTCATAATGGGGATGGCTTTTCTCCTCAGAGACCCTTTGGAAAGCAGAGACTATTCACAGTGTGCCTCTCAGTGTGTGCTCACACCTATATGGGTGTATGGAAACCAGAAAAAAAACCCAAACTGTGCAGAGTATTTTACTTTCCAGCCCTATCTACTGCACAAATTTTATTATTGTAAATCTACTCTTTGTGTAGCTCTGGCTGTCTGAAAAAAAAAGGATGACCATATTTGGTTGTAAACTGATCCTTTCTCCCAAACAGGAAGAACAGCAGCCCTGGAGATGCTTGGTCAGATACGAGTTGCTGCAAACCAGCTTTGTGACATTGTCTTCAGCAAGACAGCATCGATCTCTGCGTCTCAGCGCTGTGACTGGGCATGTCCTTATGTGTCATGGCAGGGGCTTTATTTAATCCTCGCTGTACGTAGTCAATAACAGGAAGAATCTTTTGATGTTTTCAGTTGTCAGACAGAGATCACATTTTTGAAGAAAATGTCCTGTCTGAAACCACCTCTTGAGAGCAGTGTCTGTGTAGAGGGAGAGTGAGATCCTTTCACCCCCAGGTCTATCGCCTGCCCTTTGGATTGGTGATAGAAATTTGCTCCAGAAAGAACCTCAGGATGTGGCTGTCTATCCCCATCAAGAAACCATGAGAGAAGTGGAAGCAGCTAATTCAAGTGTTTGGTGATAATCTTAGGAGGAAGGGTAGTTTTGTTGCATGGTTGTCCATTTTAAATTGGAGGTGCACTGTAATGTATTGTGATGTGTCACAGGAACAGCTTATGCAGAGCTCCCAGGTAGATCAGTCCAGTGTAAAAGCAGACATCAAACATAATTTTTCCTTTATTGACGTAATGCACATTGCAGTTTCAGTCGACCATAGCACAAAAAAAGATTAGAAGGCAAACTGCACAAATGATCAATGATGTTAATTACAGTTCTCAATGAGGGAAATAATAGCAATGCAAGGGAAAGCAAATACTTATTAGCTCTAAGGAGCATCCTGTTATCTGTATGAAAAATAAACACATTTATCTAGGCATCACCTTAATGGCTCCAGCTATGGAGAGGTGGTGTACTTACTTCATCCAGATGTTGGCATGATTTATCATCTCTGGTGGAAAACAGAAGCAGCTTTGCTGATGCTAATGCATGTAAAACTGGTCTGAATGGCCAACTGGACCTTAATATTCACCTCATCTGGTACCAGAACACCAGCCTGTTACCTTGCAGCTACAGCAGGTGTTAAGTATTACTCAGCAATATGCTATACATTATACATGTGATGTAATATGGTACATTGTACAACCCCCCTCCCTCTTGGCCATCTGAAATCCTTTTCAAGAACTCATTAGCCCCAACACAAAGCCAATGGCCAATTAGTTTATAGGTAGATGGGATGTGCTGAGGGCCTCTGGAGCAAAAATGGCAAAGGATTTAAGCCTCTTCTTTGAGATTCAGATGACAGTTTTGCTGAAAGCTGTTGTGGTTTCATGTTTGGAGGTGTTGAAAATCCCAGTGGTTACAGGGTGGGTGGCAAGTGCTCAACACCTCTGGATGTCAGGCCAGGCACGTCCTCACTGGCCACCTCCCTTCAACCTTCTCCAAATGATTCCCCAATTTATTGTCACAAAAGGCTGCAGCCCGGTCTCAGAGGCTCTCCATTAGTGGTATAGTGAACTGATACAATGCTAAGTCAAAGCTAAGATTCAGAGCTAGTGTGCAGTAAACATAAACATATGTTTAGCGTTGGGTTATAAACTACTGTAGCCAAAGTGGGCAAGTGTTACAAACTTCAAACACGAAACAGATGCAAGTTAATTAGAGGCATGAAAGTGATGACAATAGAAGTGAGCTGTAGCAAGGAAATGAAATGTTAGTTTAGGCAGAAGTTGCTGCAGTTCTGCCTTATGCTGGAAATGCCTTCACTTTTTGCTGAAGATGGGAAGGCATAGACATATTGTATTGGGACAGCCAGGCATGTCACCCACATACTTCTATGAGTGAAGGCAAAAAGGAAACGCAATCTGACAGGCTTTTGAAAGTTGGGAATTGCCTTGCCATGAGGCTGACTCTGCCTGAAGCTGAACTGCAACATGGAATCATAGAATAGTTTGGGTTGGAAGGACCTTAAAGATCATCTAGTTCCAACCCCCCTGCTATATGTGAAGATCTTGTGCCCTGTGTCAGGGATTACAGTGCCCGGTATGCCATGAGGAAGCAGATATCCCACCAGTGTGAGCATCCTCTGGGAGAGGGAAACTGGACTCAACAGGCAGTGCTGTGGAGTGGCAGCTGTATCTACCTCAAGAGCTCAGTTCTACCCTTCCCCTCCAACTTCCCAGCCCTTGGTCATGTCATGAGAGACTTCCAGGTCCTGGCCAGGGGCTGTTGGGTGCCCACAAGTCCCACTGAGGAGACAGAAGTGCTTCACCAAGGTTAGGCAGCCCTTGTGACTACAGGGCTGCCTGCAATGTCAGGGTCTATCCCTGCCTTCCTCTTGGCTTTCCTCCTTCCTATCAGTGTGGGAAAAGATTTAGTGACGCTCTTCTTGCCAGTAACTCTCCTCCCTAGCTCCTTATACTCTGCTCATCTATCATCTGAGTAGTCCTAAAAGCAGTGCTTTGGAGCAGTTTCTCTTCTGTTAGGTTCTTGTGAGCTGATGTCCTTCTGGACCATGAAGTTTTCCATGGTTTGTACGGAGATTGTGTGAGAAGAGGGGTGTTTGGTGTTGGAAGGAGGAGAAAAACCCCAAATAAATGCCTTAATAAGAGGAGCTCTGAGGTAACTACAGAAGCCTTGGATATGTTTGTTCCTTCAGTTTCAGATGAGCAAGTGTGCATGCACCTCTTGGTCCTGTGCAAGCCTGTGCTGCGGCAGACAGACTGTGTCTGTCCTCCTGGAGTGCTGCTCTGATGTTCTGTCCTCCAACATGTTCTGCCTCAGACACTCTTAGGAGCCAAAAGGGCTGCCCACAAAGAAGATGGTTTAAAATAGCTCCCCTGACAGGAGCGTTGCTGCTCAGCTGCTCCTCCTTTCCTCCTCCTGGCAGTTGTGCTGCTGGACACGGAGCTGCTGTGCCCATACCAACGCTCCCGAGCAGCCTACTGGCTCCCAGGGCCAGCAAGCTGCTCAGAGCTCTGCTGCTGGGGCACTGTACCCCCCTGCCCTGCCTGCTCAGCCCACCAGCATCACCGTGTACCAGGGCTTTGTCCTGCCAGCACACAGCCAGCAGAGCAGAGAGGCTCACCCTGTCATGTGCCAACCCTGCCCAGTCCAGCCCCTTGCCCTGGCACCTCCATGCAAACTAGGGCCTCAGAGAGGTACTTGAAGGATTAGCAGCAGTGAAAGTCATCCTCTAAATGAGAATTTCAGGTTGGGACCTGAAACCGGAGCAGTTTGGAAAGCACCCAGTGGCTGTGCTGTCAGGGAGTGCTCACAAGCAGTAAAACAAAACCGTTGCCTAATTATAGTTTCACCAAGGGGCACTGTAATGCTATGGTATTAACTCCTTGCACATAAACAGTGATGGGCAGGGGCTTGCCAGCAGTGCTTGTACCTCCAGGAGATAAACAGGTAACGGTATCATGGTGCCGCCATCCAGACGGGAGACAGCTCCGCGGTGAAATTACAGGCAAATTTACTCATTCTGTATGAAATTACACATGACTGTGGCAGGAATTACACCAGAGCGTGACCCAGCCCTCCCTTCACTGGGGGGGCTAAAAAAATCTATGACTGGGAATGAAGGACCACAGCAGACTGAGGCAGGAACAAAAAAAAGGGACTTCCCACCATTTGTGGAAATTGAAATTAAAACAAACAGAAAAAAATGCATAAGCCCAGGGAAGGTTGTAATTACTCTACAATCAGCTATTCATTTAACTGAATCACACACTGGCACTGCTAATAGGAAGGTGTTCAGCTGTCAGAGGGGTACAGATTAAAGTGGGGAAGCTCAGATATTGTTGACATTTTTATTCGGAGAATGCTTTTCCCCTTTAATTATTTTAGGCAGGATGATTAAAAAGATAAAAAAGAAAACCAAGTTGCTGGAAATTACTGTATCAGGAGGAAGACTGGGGAGGTGTGCTGGTGGGGGTTTCTGTCCACGCAGAGCTATTCCTTGGGGCTGGATACTTTGGTGCCAGTGCCCCCTGGCAAGGGCACTCTGCAGTGCCAGGGTGAGCATGGCATGGGGCTGGCTGGGATGAGACCCTGCTCCTGGTGCATGCTGGCTCTGGGAGGACACGCCATGCAGAAGTGGCTGGGAAGAGCATGTGTGATCAGGGAGTGGGTGCAGAGCCTCATCTCAAAACTCAGAATTGCATGAAATTTCTGATGCCATGAGCAAATGCTATAAGTTGGTTACATTCTTCAAATCTTTGGGAAAAATAAGTAGTTTTGTTAGAGCTCACAGGGTGATGTGTACCAGGTAAAAGAGTGCAGCAATGTCACCTGTGGTGAAGCACTGCCATGCAGGTAACTGCTAAATGGAGCTCCTTACACAAGGAAGGGTTACTCACATGGGCAGAGGGGAGAACTGGAAATGCTCTGTGACAATGGTGCAAGGTCGTATTTCATTTCCATAGTGTTTTCTCTCTCCAGGAGGCAGCCAGCAACCAAAGCAAAGCTCCAGTCTCTGAAGAATTCCCTTATTAAAGTTTGCCCAACTCCTTTGCTGCTCCAAGATGTCTCTTAGGAACTGCTTAATTCATACAGAAGGTATTTTGCTTTTGTGTATGTGAATTTTTTTATTATTATTTTTTAATTGAAAAATGTCTTTCCTACCATCCCTTCGGGTCAGGATAGATGTTCTATGACAAAGAAAGGGTTTTTTGACATATTGAATAAAACTTTCCTGACTTTGGCAGCAACTGCAGGGCCAAGATAATTAACTGTGGCTGATTTGGTGACTTATCTCCCTGGTTCACTCTCAGCAGCTCTGCCTGCTACAGAGCTTTGCTAACTGCTGCTGGACACCCCACAAAGCAAGAGTTTAATCATCTCTCAGGATGTTTTTCTATCAACCACTTCTCTGCAGTTTGATAAGTTCTGTTGCTTTGGAAAAGTCTTCAGACTTCCTGACAGGTCTGAATTTGGTCTATAAGAAGCACGGGTGGCCATGAGGCTCCTCACCCCTCAGCTGCTTTACAAGTGGTGCTAGTGCCCCTGTTGCTTGCTCATCCCATCCTCAGCTCTCTGTGGAGTCCACCAGTGGAAAAGTCACACAGGTCAAAATAAAGTCTGTCCAAATTCAGAGAAGGTAGCTGTGGAGGATGCTGTGGAACCAAGCTTAAGAAAGTGTGTTGGAAAAGACAGTAACATTGCCTCTTTCTTAGACAGTAAAATTGCTTGGCCTTAGTGTTAGTAAATTTACCCTAATAGTGACTAAATGGTATGTTTTGAAAAATACAAGATTTTTTTTTCATTTGCAGAAATAGGAAAAGAGCAATTTTAAATTGCTTCTATTTATTTGTATGACAATCTGAAAATACCAATGGCTAAACTTACCATGCCTGAATTTAAAAGCAGCCTGAGTAGGAAGAAGACATTTTATCTCCAGCTCTTTCTTAATGGGTGTCTGTGATAGTGAAACCCTCTGCTGTGCAGCCTCTCTCTCCTTGGGCATCTCTGGAGCCCCCACTGCCTCTGCTGAAGGCTTCCCAGAGTGAATAGTGATCTTTCTCAGCCTAGTCAAGTTTATATATGCAAGGACCAGACCTAGCAGTGGGATTAGGTAACAAAATATTAGGTTCATCTTTCAGTTACTTGCTCAAAGCAAAAAGGTTTTGAAAAGTCATTAGTATGAATCACTTCTGAAGGAAGTCCTGCGCTAGTTGTGTTTTACAACCTGCATCTCCTCAGCAAGTTGGCCAGGTGCGGGCCACATAAATAGTGTTTGCCTTCAAGAGCTCTGCTTCTGCAGAGGAAGCACAACATAGGTTTGGGTGACATCACCTCTTTGCTGGTCAGGGAGGTTTCAGTGCTTACCTGGATGGAGTTGTCTCCAGGACCGCAGGACTCAGATTATCATACAGGTATGTGTTCCTCACCCACCTCTTCTCCCCTTTGAGTAACAAGGAGGGTATTAGCTGTATCATGGATTTAGTCACTTGGCTGCTTGCTTTTTAGGCATCAGACTTTTCCACAGCTACTTTGAGGCTGTCATCAAATGGCCCCTGTCACTTCTGAGCCAGACTGGATGTGGGCAGCTGAAGCAGAGAGGCTGCACAGCTCAGTGCCATTTCTACTCAGGGGTAGACCTGCACTGGCTTTGGCTGAACATGAATGCTAAAGCTGAATTTGAATCTGCTGACCACGACTTTGAGGTAATGTTTGCTGTGCAATAAAGCTGCTCTGATACAAAACCAGTTGAAGTATCCTGTCTGGCCAAGTATAATAGGACGTTTTCTCTGCACAAGCTGTGTTAGGCTTTGACTTAGAGTCTAACAGCTCTTCATGTCTCTCCTAAGCTTTCCTGTTGAATGTTTGAACCATTTCAGGAGAACTAGAGGTTATTTAACTGAAATAGCTTTGATAGATTTGAGGGCTCCAAAGATCAGCTGACTTAAAAAGGGAAAAGAGAGTATTTAAAACCAAAGCAAGGGTTACTCTGAAAGATCATTCTTTATTTGAAGACAGCTTAGGAGTGATTTAACAGGGTTAACTTCAGAAAGAAATATCCTTAAGTCCTCTAGGAGACGTATTTTTGCAAGTTTGCCAGCTAGTTTATAACTGAGATTCCTCATTCTCCATGGGGGTAATTACTGCAGCTGGGTTGGAAAGGCTTCAGTATTAAAACAGCAGTCAACGAGCTACTGAACACAGGCTCAAATCCACAAGGAGATTCTCGAAGCCTGAGCTGATTAGAGCAGAATAAATCTTGGACTGGATTGTCTGTCCCTGCCTTAATGTCTCGCACTAAGGGGGATATGGTATGTAATGGGGTAGGCTGGTGTGAGCGTGTCATGCATTTTATCTGAGAAATGAGCTTTCCTTTTTCTGGGAGGTTGCCTGGAAGAGCCACTTAAAGTGAAAGCCCGAGGTAATGAATTCAGGACAAAGTTGTGTAATATCCAGTAGCAACATAAAAAAAAAAAATAAAAAAGAGAACCCTTTCTTTCTCTGCCAACAGTGGATTTGTTTACAATATAACATTCTAAGAGCCACAGAAGTCATAGAATATCCTGCATTGGAAGAGACCCACAAGGATCATGGAGTCCAACTCCTGGCCCTGCACAGGACAACCCCAGGAATCACACCATGTGCCTGAGAGAATTGTCCAAATGCTTCCTGAACTCTGTCAGGTTTGGTGCTGTGACCACTTCCCTGGGGAGCCTCTTCCAGTGCCAACCACCCTCTGGGTGAAGAACCTGGGTGAGGAGCCAAGTGACACCTTTTGAGCAATGCTTCCTGGGCAGTTGCTCGTCTTCAGTAAATTCAGAACAAAATCCATACATTTTAAGGGCTATCAGTGCTTCTGTAGTCTGGATGGGTGCATGGGAAGCTCTCCCTCCTCTGTGGGGTGTTGCCCAGTTCTATCCTTTGTGCCCTGTGGGATATGAGTGTCTGTGAGAACTCGCAGGTCCCTGGGCTGCTGGGGTGGCCATGTGTCTCTAGGGGTTTCACAAGGAGCTGCTACAACACTCTGCTCCTGCTTTCAGTTAAATCCTCTGTGTTGACTCTCCCAGCCCTTCACCTGTCTTGCTGACAGCAGGGCTGGGTATTCCTGTCATGGGCACAGCAGTATTTTCTCATTCCTTTTGATTCGGTGGAGCTATGGCAGGATGCAAATGGGAGAAGCTGTGGCGTGAGCAAGCACTGATGTTCCTGCTGTGCTGAAGGGCCACCTCTGATTCACAGGCTGGCTTCAACTCAGGCATCAGTTGGGTCACCTTCATGCTGCCTTTGCCACTGATATTGGCACCCACTGCCATGAGTGGTGAGGACCCCGTGCCTTGCGTGCACCAGATACCTGGGTCTCACCACGGGCAGCCCTGCAGTAAGTGGTAAATAAAGCACCCTTTGATCAGTTGTGACCTCCTGAGTGGCTCTCCGGTTCTCAACATACTTTGTCTTGCACATGAAAGAAAGAATGATCTCTTGGGGATGTATAATGCCACATCACTGTGGCAACTGAACACTTCATCAGGATCTTGAACTTCTTTTTCCTTGTAGACCTGTGATAGGACAGAAGTGCTATTCACTCCTTTGAGGAGTGAAATGTGGGGGCAGAACAGAGAAATGAGGAGTTGAGCTGCAGGATTTGGGGATCCTGGGTGTAGCGTTGTGAGTGCAATGACACTGTGTTTCCACATTAGAGCTGGTACCCACTGCATTGCATGTCAAGATTTGAACTCAAAATGGCTCAAACATAGAGGTGTAAGTCACAACACTTTTTTTTTTTTTCAAACCCTGCTGCAGTCCTGGGTGCTGGTACATGTGCAGGTCAATAACACCTGCTTAGGGAATTCTGAAAGGACACAGCACTCAAACTCTACTTCCTACTTCAGTCTTTCTTGGGTGCATTGATTAACCTAAGCATGTTTCATTTATCTGCATAGAAACCACAAAAGTGTATCTTTACACATAACTACCAGATATATTTTACCAGTCATATTCTGAAAGAAACAGTTAAAAAATTGCTTTCACTTTTTTTGTTTAAGTTTAGAGAGACAACTGGAAAATGATCATTAGGGAGAAAAGATTAAATACCATTACATTGGAGATCTATATGAACAGTTTGTCTGGACGTGGGCATGATCTTTTTGAAGCCCACTTGAAGTTTTTTTCTTGGGGACATTGGTGACTTCTGCCATTTCCAGCTCTCCCTGAGCCAAAATGCCTTGTACCTGCTGGCTATGTGCTCTGCCAAGGAGCCCTGTTTCTAGGGACCTTTCAGATTTTGAAAACATTGGTCCTTAAACAACAAGAAACAGAAGTGAAAGATGAAGCAATAAATGTTTCTGACAAAAGCAGTGAGGTGACTAGTCAGGAGTTTGGAGGGTGCCTGTCCATGCTCATCTCAGGAGAAGCAGGAATGATTCACAGTCCGATGTGTTCTAAACGCCCGTTTAGGGATCCTCACTCAAACTTCCCATCCCTGGCCCAAAGAAAAGGCACTTTGCAGGTCTGAGGTTGTTTGCTACATTTTCAGCAAAGCCCTGCAGACCCTGGGCCACTTGGAGCCAGACCAGCATGTAGACCAACAGCAGGGCTCTAGCAGTGTTAAGAGGCTTCCTTGAGGTTTTGGCTGGCAAATAGCTCATTCCCTTGCTCTTACTGTGGGACTGGGAAGCAAGTCATAACAAATACTTGTGTTTGAACAACTACATGTTTTCAAAAGCTGGAGCGATTGTGATGATTTGAACTTGTTGGCCAGTGGATCCCAGGGCAATCCTTGTAGAAAGGAAAGGGTTTTTTCCCTCCTAGCCTTCTGGAAAAGCCACAGTGCAGTGCCTGTCAGAATAGCTGCCATTTCTATTCTCTTGGTGAGATCTTGCAGGGTTAGATTTGCTTTGGGACCGTACAGCATGAGTGAGACTCTGGTCCTTCCCTTGAACTGCAATTGCAGCTGGCAGAGAGCACTGGACAGAAGAGCCTTTTGTTCCTTGTATCAGAAGTTTTGGATGGCAGCATGCCAATTTTGACTCAGTTTTACACAAGGAAATATCATATCCAGCCCAGACAAAAGTCATTCTGCAGAAATGATGCTGATGGGGTGGGTCTGATGGATTCCTGGTGGGATAGGCCTGTGGCCCTTGGCCTTCTTGCTGGGCCACTGAAGGTGCCTTTCCACAGCTTTGCTGTTGAGACTGCTCTTCCCTTGGTAAGCAACAAGAGTCTCCTAGAGAAGGAAACTTGCCCATATTACATCTCAGGGCTTATCATGACTCTGGAGAAACACTGGTTCCAGCAGCCTTCATTGCACTGTGCTAACTTCAATGAGCACTTTTTTACCAGCATGTGTAGAGGTTTTTTTCTTTTTCTTTCAGAAAACAAAAAAAATTCCCAAGGTCTTTGCTATGCTCTGATGCAGCATGAGAACATTTTTGAACTCTTAAAATTGTTTACTGAACAGGAAAACCATTTCTTGTTCCAACTCTGCCTGGAGCTCTGTGGAGGCATTGCCTGTGCCTCCTGAAACAGCTTTACCTTCTGGAAACTCTGCCTGCATGCAAAACCCTCTTTGTCTTTTTTTCCCTTTTTTTTTTTTTTTTTTTTTTTTTTTTTTTTTTTTTTTTTTTTTTTTTTTTTTTTTTTTTTTTTTTTTTTTTTTTTTTTTTTTTTTTTTTTTTTTTTTTTTTTTTTTAATCTTTAGCCTTGTCATCCGGCCTTGTGAACTGCAAGCATGATGTTTCCTATCATTTTAAAAAAGGCGGTTCATTGAAAGATATAAAAGCATAAACAAAAAGTTCATGTTTGTTGGCACAGTTTTTAAATGCAGACATCTGGGTTAGAGATGTGAGAAAATTGTAAAGAATTTGAAAGGTTCAAAGGCTCATGTTATTAAAGTTTTAATAATCTCCTTTTCTGCCTAGCCCCAGCCCCCTGCTAGTCTTTGAATCTTGAAGGAAAATGCCGTCTGAACAAGATTATAGTTAATTAGGATAGGATCTTCTCTTTGAAAGCCTGTAGGAAGCTGTCCTGCCCTTTTATTTTTCAGACTAGAATGAGCTGTGTGTAGGAGGAGATACATGGCAAAAAACACTTGAGTGCAATGTTTTAATTTAAAGACTCCAGGGGCTCTGTTAAGTTTCTATAACACAGACGATGGTATTTTCACAATCACTTTGTTATGTAATCCCTGGAGAAATAATTCACCTGAGGTGAAATTCACACCTTGTAGAGGGGCCAGGGAAGGCTGGCAGTAAACACGTGCCTGTACACACATACCTATAGACACACAAGCCCATACAAACACATCTGTACACACATGCACCTATAGACAAACAAACTTCACAGACATGTGTATAAAGCCCATCATGGAGCAAACTCAGAAAGGCTGGGGTGAGTGGATAAGATTTCCCCATGAATGAGTCCCGATTCCCACTGCCCTCCTGGTGCTGGGTGATGAGGAAGGGGAGGGAGCAAGCCTTTGTTTTGTTGGCCCTGCATGGCTTGCCCCAGGGCTGGCTCCCTTGGTGCAAAGGACCAGGTGTTAAAGGCCAGGATGGATGGGTCTCTGAGTAACCTGGTCTAGTGGAAGATTCCCTGCCTATGACAGCAGGGGTTGGAACCAGATGATCTTTGAGGTCCCTTCCAACCCAAACTGTGCTATGATTCTGTGATCGTAGCTCCAGGAGTGCGGTGAGCCAGGGGCTTAGGTAGCTCTGACTGCTGGCCCTGCAGCACCGTGGTGATGTGTGCTTCTTGTGGCATGAACCAAGCTGCCACTTTGTCTTACTCCTGAAGCTTTACATGTGTCCGGTCTGGATTCTCCCTAGCAGTGCCAGTGGAGAGCACCTGCTTGTGGCTGACGTGCTTTCACAGACACTGTGCAGACAGCTCACAAACACAGCTGATCTGCAGCCATCTCACCACAGGCTCCTGTGGCCTCTTCTCCAAAGAACTTAACCCTCTGCTTCTGCAATAGCACGTGCAGATGGTGCTGCAGCCCCCGGTGGTGTGCAGGAGCATGGCTCCTTCACTGAGATGTCACTGAGTCTTAGGAGCACAAAAAAAACCAGGCTGGACCCTGCATTGTGTCACTCAGCCTGCAAGAACTACGGGCGAGAGCGTACAGGCAACACCACGTTGGCACTGTGTCTGTAAGGACTCCTCTGGTCAGCGTTCCCAGCTAACCCAAACTGAGCCTGGGTGCCGCAAGTGGTTCTTCACAGCCTCCACCATCGTCAAATGAGAGGAGGGTGGGGGCTGACGATTTGTTTTATAAAAGGAAATGTATCTCTTTTTTTTTTTTTTTCCCCTCAGTTTGCTATAAAAAATAAAACCAGTTATATTTCTGGCCTATTTTGCTTTTAGTGCTTGCAAGATGTCCCGAGGGAGCTATTTTTTCAGAAAAATAGGGCGTTAAGTACCGTAATTTCCCTAACATAACAATTCCATATTTATTTCACTTTCTTTTTCTTTACACTCAGTGGCTTATAATAGCAGTGCTTTTCCTCATCTCCTCCTGTCTCTCTAGTATGCTAACAACCCAATTAGTGAGTGCCCAGAGCATGAAGCATTCCTGGCCTTGCTGCTGTTCCAGCCAGTCATTAAGTAGGTGGAGAAGGTCTAACAAACACCGAAAAAAAAAAAGGGATGTTGTTTTTTAGAAGTTAGTTGAATTTTACAGCATCGAAATAGAAAAGGTAGTAAAAGAGGCGAAAGGGGGAGTAAACACTTTGCCAAAATACTAAGTCAATTAGCTTAGTTGAAGGGCCAGGATTTTCTGATGTAGCCTGGAGTCTGGAGTTGCTCTCACCAGTAAAACACTTCCAGAAGGTCCAAAGAGCAGCTATGCTGTTTTTATTTTTTTCCCCCAAGGGTTTTGGTGTTCAGACCTTAAACTCCAATCTTAAGATATTCTTTTGTCTTTCTTGATATTCCTGTACCTTGGATACCTTATACTCCATTACTGCAGATTTTCTCCATGCCCTGTTTGTGCCAAAATGCTTTACTGACTCTTTAAAGAAAGTTCCTTTGCCTGAAGAGCATGAAATCAAAGGCTCAAGAGTCTCACAGCCAGTGTCCCCGGTCAGTCTTCTGAGCCTTTATTTGTGTTCCCAGATACAGCTCTTTGATGTGAGACCACCAACAGAACTTGAACTCTGCAGCACAGACACACCATTTTGCAGGAAAGGGTGCCAGATGAGTGACCATGAAGTGACAGGAGAGAGCAGTCCATGGCTCTGAACATCACTAGACAGGAGATACTGTCCGGGAGACATGTGAGCGTGCAGTACCGCTGAGTGCACGATGACTAGTTTGTAGAGCACCCAGCTCCCTGAACTTGGACAAGGGAGACTGTTTTTAAGAACATATGGTGTGGAAATACCAACCAAGCAGGTCAGGACCCCATTTCACCGGGCCTTTACAAGCTCAGCAATAGAAGTGGACCATCATCCAGTTTTCACCTCATTATCACGCAAGCAAACTCTCATTTAGAAAGATCTGAAGGGAAACTTTATAAGAGATTCAGGGCTGGAGCCAGTCATTACTTAACATACAGCACCGTAAAGAGTCCAAGTTTGCTAAATTCACACTTTTCAAATGAAAAGTTGGATCACTCTCCCTAATCATAAACCCTCCCATCCCGGAGGTGTATTCCCACCTGAACCTCACAAAGCAGCAAAACCCTCGAGTGCCCTGCCTTCAGCTATCGACCTCTGAACGAGCAAATGGCATGGAGCCCAGAAGTAGAAAGACCTGTTTGCACTGATTATCCTAAGTGTCATTAGCAGGATTTTTTACAAACAACTCCCTCCTTTGAAGGGCAGACATCCTCTTGCCTTTGGAGAATGACAATAAGCACTGGCGGCCAGATTTATCCTTCCATTGCAGTGACCTCTTTGAGCTGACTGCTCTCAGAAAAGAAAGGCTAAATTTTCTGCTGGTGTATTGAGCTGCCCTGTCAAAATTTTTTCCCCCTAGTGGCTTTAGTGAGATGGTCTGTGAAATAAAATTGAAAAAAAATCTATTGTCAGAAGGATTCTGTGACCAAAAGGTGCTAAGCACCTTCTAAATGAACGCCTGGAGCCAGGTGAAGTAGCGATTGGGAAAGTCGTTAGCTGAAATTTGTATTTTGAAGTTCTGATACGAAGAAGCTGAAGAAATGCAATGGTGAGAAGTGCATTTGCCAGGTAGCCCCTTTTGAAAAGTGCTGGTACACGTTGCTGTTCAGAGAAACAGAAGTGGGTGTGACGTTCTGTAGCATTCAGCTTTGCCCTTGGCATGGGATTATCCCCTGGGAAGGATATGGCATACCAGTAAATTCCTCTCTGTAAAGGTAATGAGGAATAGTGTCTCTTGAAGTCTTGATGATGGGTTTATAAAGTATATGGACATATTTTCTTTTCCTCTTTTTTATGTCTTGGTTTATGCGATAAATGAAACTCCTACGGAAGAAAGCCTGATGTTGGCACATAGTAGGGGAAGAGGTTAAAAAGATGATGCAATAAGTAAGCATATACACATAATCCTTGCTAATTTACAGCAGAATCTAGAGTTATTTCCAAATTCTGGAAAAATCATCCCAATTTTTCGTTTTCTGTGTAACTTTTGCACTATAATGGGTTGACAAGTGTGTCTTTGATTCCCATTGTGGACTATACATTGGCCAGTGGGTGAGAGATTGGCTTGTTATTCCTATCACATAGAGCAATGCTGGCATCAGAATTTGTGCAGTAGCAGTAACTTGGGTCACATCTACACATGTCTCTGCATTAGTTCAAGTGTTCTGTGTGTATATCTGGGACTACTATGTCTGCAGTTACAACAATGTGCTCTGCACTACTAAAGTTTCTTCCCTACAGCTTGGAAATGTAAACAGGGTCTGTTGGTTTAAGCACGTTAGTGTAATACACTTTATCTAACTAAAATGGAACAAAGCCTTAGGCATAACTTTGCAAAATAGGTACACCATCTCAGTACTTATCAATATTATTCTATTAAATTAGGAATGTGCTGCTACTTTGTATCACACAGAGATAATTTAAGACAGGATTTGGTTCTTTCTTTGTAGTATTGGAGCTGAAGTAGAAAAAATTGTATAAAAATTTTTGAGTCATCTGTTTTTTGGTTGCTTTTTTTTTTTTTTTTGCAGGAGTGGTAAACACATGTTAGATTTTATTGGTACTTGATACATAAAAATAATGAGCCAAAGAACACATTCAAATTTTGTATATTTCATAGCAGTTATTTATTTACTATGATTATCTTACCTGCATTGGTCATATAACAGGAAAGTCAGCACTGGAACCTGCTAACTTTTGTATGTGAGAAATATAACAAAACCAAGTAAATTTATCTTCACCAGTTCCATGAAAAGCAGGTCCAAAAAATGTTCTTATTGTGGTCATTACAAATTTCTAGATGATGAAACTTTGGGAAGAAATGTATATGACAGAATTCCATAATTCAATAACAAGGACTTTTCAACGCTATTTCTCATAGGAAATGAAAATGGGAAGGCTGAGTTATGTTCAAGACCTAGCCTACTGTTTAAAGACAGATTAAGTTAAGCAAAGGAAATAATTAACCATGAAAGGCACCAAGTGGTTTAATAATTGTTATTCCAAGAATGAAAGTATCAGTACAAATGGGACTGGAAGGGAAAGTTGGATAAACATAACTGGGGAATGAATATGCTGTGTACTGAGCTGATGGGGCTACACGTGGGAAAGATCCATTCATTATTTGATTTGCAAGGTAAAAGGGAGATAATGCCAGCAAAAGATTGAAGGAAACTATCAGTAAACAGGAATCTGAGATGAAATGTTCCCCTTACAGCATTTTTTTTTCGTGTATGGTGCTTGCTCATCTCAGCCAGCTGTCCCCAGATTATAAGCTGGTGTGGAATTGGCTGTCCTGCCCCAGCCCTACATTCACTGCAGGTCGGGTTGGCTCCTGAGCGGCTGCACAAGTTCTCTGGAGCAGCGATCTCCGTCTGTGACATTTCCTCAGTAGACTGAAGCTCAGTGGCTGGACAGTGCCCCTTTACAACTTGGGTTTACAACTGCTATAACAGGCAGTCAGGAAAAAGGTAGTTGAATTCCCTGAATGCATTATGTACCTCTGCAAAAGCAACTGTGGGGAAAATAAAAAGAGGACTATGGGAATGGTCCTTTCACAAAGCATTACATTGGGTGCAGTTTCTAAACATGAGCAGAGGATGAAAGAACAGGTGGGCTTTCACCCATGAAAGAATGAGGCAGAGAGGAAAAGGTGGTTAGGCTGGGTTAGTAGAGAAGACTATCCTTTGTAGAGTAGAGAGCCCTCCTTAGTTCACACCCATTTTACTGCTTTGTCTTGGACTAACTATGCTCAGTTAAACTAAAGAAAAACAGTCATAAAACAAACAAGGGAAAAACTGCAGTGCAAAAATGATACTCAGCCTCCTGGAGCTCACTGCTCTAAGGAATTGCTGAGGTGCAGGTCTAGCACGGCACACGGGAGGATTTTCCAGAGGATTCTCAGAGTATCCAGATGTAAATGTTTGGATTTGGACAGTCCGTGTGAAAATGATTAAGGAATATGAGCAACTGTGTAGAAGTGAAGGGAGTGACTTGCTGTTACCTGGCAGGGGGGTCTCCTGATCCTTCCCCCTGGTGTCCCCTACCCAAGAACCCTGCATTCAATTGAGTGGCACCTGCTCCAGGTCCTGATTGGACAGGATTGGGAACTATGTGGGCTTTTGGCTTCTCCAGCAGGAAAATTAGTCTTTTCCTCTGAGCAATGACAACATGAAGAGCTAATATCTGTAAGTGAAGAGCTGCTTTATTTAAACCTCCTTCCAAGCCCGTGTCTGTTTCTTCAAACCAGACTGCATAACCAGTAGGAAAGGGGTATGAGTCCTTGGATGAAACATGGAGCTGCTTCCTTGCAAAGAACATTAACTCTTTAATTCTTTAAGTCTCTGTTTATCTACATTTTTTTTATTTTTCACATAAGCTTTGAATTAATTCCAAGACTCAGCTGAAACTGTCCTATCTGCCTAGTTCTGGGTACAGGCAAGTGCTTCTCTAGAGGAAGGAAATAATTTTGTTTAAAGGGGAAGCAAAATTAGGCTTAGCTTGTAATAAATGCAGATAAATTTCTAACTAAATTTAGAAATAAGGTTTTACTACCTGGAAACTGGCTGGGAAATAACAGATTTCTTTGTGAAACTTCTGGTAATTAACCAGCCTTTGTAGGGAGGTTTTTCTGCTTCTGAATCTAGCTAAAAGGGCAGTGCAGAGCTGTATAAAAATGTAAAAAAAGCCATGAAGCAGATGGAATTTTCCAAAACTCTGCAACATTTCCTATTCTATTGAATTTTCATTTCCATTTTTCCTTAATTGTTTTATTTCTGAATGTCTTATTTTATCTGAAGAGTCTCTCAGCCCAAGGTGCTGGGCTTTCCAGTACATCCTGAAACTGTCACAGATGGGCTAAATGCCACATCCTTAGAAAAGACTCCAGGATCTTGGTTTTGTGTAACAATGTTGCAGCAAGTCCTTCATTGTCCTGAGCCACCACAGCTGAGGAATTGCTTTTCATCCTGTACCTCACGACATGCCATCCCAAGCAGCCCAAGGATACGCACTCAGCAGCTGAGATGAGTCAGGGATAAGGATTTACTGAAAAAACGAAGGAGCTTAGTGACAGAGCTGCATATTAGGGAAGTTTCCCTGTTTGTGGTTGTATTAGAAGTAATTTCAGGCTCTCCTATTTCAGCAGGCTTCTCCTTTCCCCTCCTTTGAGTCCCTTCACTTTCCTTGTTTTACTTTTTGCTGCTCTTCTTTGTTGTCATTAGTAAGGAACCAATCTCCTGGTTTCAAGTTTGGGATTGGTTTAATGGTATATTGATCAACCACCCATTAGTAAAACTCTAGTCCAAGGTTCAGCCACACAGATGAGCATGAACTCTGTTGACTTCAGTGGCATTTCTCTGATTTCAACATCTGAGAACCTCCCTCTAATTCCATTGAGCAAAAGCTAACACATGCAAAATTTTTTTCTTTTCTTTTTTTTTTTTTCCAAAAAACAAAACCCTTGCTGGCAAAGTGCATCTGTTTAACCAGCATTGGAAAAATGCAGTTATTGTGGACTTGGTCTCATAGTAACAGCAACAATAAAGCTGTGGTAAGAGCTTTGGGTTCACTGGCAATGTTGGAAACACAAGAAGCATATCCCATGCTCAAAGGAGTGCTCTACCTCCCCCAGCACGCAGGTCCAGCAGCATTGCTGGTGAGGACTCACTGCCCTTGGCAGATGTGGGTGATGGAGCTGTGGGATGCAGATGTGTAGGGCTGGTCTGGACAAGGGTGAGGAGCTCTGGCCCAGGAGCAGATGGAGATAACGTGGAACAATGTGCCTGGCAGCGTGGCTGCTCCTCGCAGAGGCTCTCACAAAGCAGACCCGCCGCCCCAGCGCAGAGCATTGTTCTGCTTTGGTTGAGACCTCTCTTCAATTAGCGGGCAAGAATCCCTTCCCCTGCTCCAGTGCTATCACACTGGTCCTTGCGTAACCACAGCGGTTTGACACAACGCAGCTCCGATTGCGAGCTGTGCTGCACAGTTATGTGGGCTCCCTTGGAAAGGGCCTGCGGACATCTGGTCTGAATCTCCCTCCCATTCACATCCATGGCCCCTGTCACTTCCCAAGAGACTATAAATAACTCCCAGGGTTGATACTGCATGCAAAGCTGGTCCTTGTGGACTGGCTCGTCCCTTCCCCTCAGTGACTGGTGGGGACAGCAGCGAGTGTGCTCCTCCAGTAAGGCACGGGCAGTGGAGGGCAGCCAAGGAAGTGCATTGTTCCTCTCTGCAGGGCGTTGATAGATGTCTCCTCTTCCTTTCCACCCTGGTGGCAGGAGGAACCAGACCCTGATTTCTCATGCAGACATGTAGTATCAGACTTGGGGACTGCTGTTGCTGCTTCAGGTCCAATTTACCCAGCAGGATCCTGATTGATGCCTGTGGCAGAAAATGCTTCTCCATACAGATTTTTTTATGGGAGAGGCTCTGTTGGACCTAGATAGACAGGACAAATACAGGGCTTGGCTTTCTCCAACCAATCCATCACAGTTCTAATTGCCTATCAGTCAGTGACAGGCTGCGTCATTTGTCAAAGAAACCTAGAAGAGAATGTGTTAACTCTTCTCCTCCTACTTTTTGTGGTTTTGTGGGAAGACTGAAGTAAAGTCAGAGAAGCACATTGTTTAACATTTGTATTAGGATGCGTGGCTTCTGTTGTAATGTTGTCAACCCTGTGGCTGGAGGATCTCACATTTCCTGGATGTGAAACTACATCTAAGCATTACAAAACTTGGCTTGTCCCCTCTTTCCTTTTCCTCTTGCCCCATCTCCCATGGATTGCAGTAAAAGCTAATGAGAAAGAGATAGTGTGTATCAGGAGCCTTTCTAACAAAGGAGAAAGAGGCCACTGAGGCCAGGTGCAGGTTGTGACCTGGTGCCAGCAAAACCTGTGCCAGCAAGGAGAGACATGCTGGACTCTGGGGAGGGGAAGGACAGGAACCAGCAGGGAAGAGAGAGAGTGAAACACCACCTCTGATTTCTTGCTTACCCTTCAGGAGCAGGGAGTCAGCACACCTGACAACAGGACTGAATGAGAACAAGAAGGGTTACTGAAAGTAATCAGATTTGTTGCCCTTTCTCCCTTCCAAAGGCAGTTTCAGCCCCCTTGAGACTTCATCCTGAGGGCAAACTGCTCAAAACCATTGCTCTGCTCCATCACATAGACTAGTCCTGAGGTCTCCTATGGGCGATGTTTTTCTGATGTTAGGGCACTTCTAGTGCTTCATTTGCTTCTGTTAGTCAAACAACGACTTTCAACAGTCTAACAATGAGAATTTCTTCGTCCACAGTTAACACTCGGAGGTGCAGGTTCAAAATCCATTGTCTTGAGGAGGACCTCCCAGACTGAAAACTTTTTTGGTCAGACAGAGAGTGTGAGAAGTCATCCTTGCAGAGTGATGGAGGCTGCCACCACAGGGTTTCCCTCACCCCCCTCCCTATTCCTCAGCAACTGTTCTGCATCTTTGAAACAAAGAAATGTTTAGTAAACCAGAAGGAAATATTCAGAAAGTTCTGTGCAGAGAGATGAAGGCTCAGGGTTTTATAATGAACAAACTGTAATTCATTTGAGCTCTGGTTCTGACCAAGAAGAAACTGTGCTCTTGTGAAGTCTGTGGTCAGGCCAGGTCAGATTACTGTCATTCAAAAGCATCATGGGGATGTTATACCCTCAGTGTTTGGCATGTGGATAAATTGTGTCACCAGTTTAATCTTCATAATAAGTACACATTTGTTCTCAAAAAAGATCAGTGGCTGGCTGGTGGCATGGCAACAGCCCATGACACTGCCATATAGGAGACTGGGGTTTGGGGGAGGTGAAGAGGAATGTTGCCACTAGGAAATTAAAAATTAGAACTACAGCCTACTTAGCAAATGTCTGACTATGCTCTTGTAACAACACCACAGTGCATCACAAGGAAAGAGTTCTTACTTAAATGTCAAATAGCAAATTTTTTTTTCCTGATGTGTTTTATAGGTCAATGGAAAAAATCTGGCAGCTAGTTTTTTTTAAATTTTTTTTTGTTGTTTTTATTGACATTTTTTTTTAATGGGAGTATACTGTATTCAGTGATTCTTCTGAAAAAAGAGGAGGTATTTCCACTCCATGCTGGATTTATGTACATCATTTCTCACCACAAAAGAAGGCTGAAGAGAGAGGACACATCCAGGATATGGATTCTGCTCTCCTGCATGAATGGAGAAGCTTGTTATGACTCTCCTAATCTACTCATGGCAAGTGCTGTGCTTTTATTTAAATATTACTTTCCTAGATCTTATGCCACTCATCTTCTTTCCCAGCCTCTGTGTTGCTAGATGATACAAGCGCTTCTCATCTCCCCTTGTAAGATGTTCCCCAGTTTTTCTCTCATTCTAGTAGCCTTCCTCTTCAGCATGCACTAATCCAACCCAAATCCTGTGCACTCTGGGCTACGTCCACCCCAGAAGACTAAACAGAGCAAGGGATTAGGCCAAACATACCCACTCATGATTTACTGTCCTCATGGCTTTTGTGTATATTAATTTTCACCCTCGCAGGCAGTACTTGGGTTTGGAGCTAGAAAATGCTGGAGACCATTCCTAAAAGGCAATTTGAGCTTGGCTCTTTTCAGAAGGTGAGAGGGTTTAGAGGTTTAAACATGCTCTGTGCCATACTGCATGTTCTCCAAGCCAAAAAGAAGTCCCCAGCATACACAGAATCTTAGTGACCAAAACTAGTCATCGTCTTCTTGAAGAGGTTCTGCCAGTGCCTGGCATTTATTGATTTCAGGAATGCTTTCCTTCCTGTAATGGAAATTCTTTACTTCATTCTAAGTGACATTTACCTTTTCCAGTGGTTAGGCCACATTTCTGGATGCATGACTAACACAAGCTCCTACTCATGATTTCTTAAGTGCACACCCTTTTACCTTAAATAGTCAAATTTCCCTCCACGTCTATTGTTTCTGAAGATTATCTGGCTCTTTTTAGGTAAAATTCTGCTGCTTGTCAGTATGGGCAAGGATCCCCAACCTCAGTCATCAGAAAGTTTAGTTAGACACTCTTTTGTGCCAAAATTGTTAAAGAAATAAAAAGGAATGATACTGACTCTTGCGAAACTCTGCTAGTGATTTTCCTCCTTTCAGCTCAAACCATTGTCACCTCCCCTTTAGCCAATTCCTTAACTACTTAGCAATTCTTATCTTAATCCTCACTTTCTCTACTTGAACTAATAGTTTCCATCTGGCAGAGTATCAAATGCTTTATTCTAGTCCAGATAAATGACATCTTCCCATACTTCCTTTGTCTGTAAAATCAGATAAAAGTATTCCGGTAGACAGGCAGAAACTGCTTTTGTTAGGTTTATGTTGCATTTTCTTTCAGTTTTAGTTTGTTTCTACATTTTAAGTTTTCCTTCTCTCAAAAAAATTCCAAACCAGTGATTTGCTTCATAGAGCCTGAAATACATTTATAGCACACACAACCTCTTTTGTAGCCTGCAAGAGGACAGCTTTTCAACCCAGGTTTTCTCAAATTAGAGGCAATGAAAATGTGCTGCCCAAGTCCCATCCCAGCACTACTAAGGCCAGGATGTTGATTTCCATATACCTGAAACATATCTAGTTGCTTCCGTTCAGCCTGTAAACTCACTGAAGAAAGAATTTTGGTCTGTATTTGCAGAATGACAGTTCTTCCTGGGGATATGTGAAGAGCTTGTAGTCCGTGAGTGAACATCAAGAACTAGTAATGTAAGGCCCAGAATATCACCCACTAATCATTTCTGTACCTGATCATACTTTCTAAGTTAGGCAGAGCAAATTAGATTGTTATACTTGTATTTTCCCTTGGACTGTCAACGGAGCAGACTTCAGCTAATGCAAGGAGATGTGGAGGCAAACACATGTGCCACCAAGCCACCAACACAGCCTGACACTGGTGAGTTTGTAGAACCTGTGCTGACTTTTCTACGGACACCTCTTTCAGATGATCAGCATAAATAAACATGAGTTGGCTTCTGATTTACTTCCTTGGATCAAGTTCGGTGCAATGATAAAGCACGGTGAATATATGGGTTTGGTGGGATATGTCTGCTTGCACTCCTTCCTAGCTTCAGGTATGATGTATGTATTTGCTTTTGGCACACAGGACATAAAAATTGTTGTGGCTCAAAATACGTGATCCAACAAATGTCACTGTAAATTGAAGCAACCACAACGAAAAAGACGTAAACCTATTCCATGATTTTTACATGCCTCTAACAGCTATCTCCAGCAGTGAAGAGAAGATTCCCTGTGGGTAGATGAAGTTTACACGCAGGAGTTAAGAACAGTAATTAAAACTCTGTAAGTATGCTCATTAATTTTCAGTTTCTGACCTGAGGAGATGTGCTGCCAATAATGACTAAACTAATACTACTTCAGTTACCTCTCTGTTTTCTCTCTTCTGAAGAGATCGGGGTACTAAAGATGTGCTAAGCCAGCTTTCCTTGTACTGTTTATTGTCCTTTTTGCTGTCTTAGCTCTTTTCATTTTTAATTATGAAAGTAGGACTCCTTCCAGCTGAGGTTCTGTGAACCTGGGGAGAGAGTGGGAATGCTGCAGGTCCCCTCTGCTCTATCTGCAAAAGGCTACAAAGGAACACAAGTTTGTGGGTGCAACACAGTGATGTCCATATGTGAAATTTCTAAAAGGGTCTGCTCCTCCTCTAAAACCTTCTAGGGGCTCTCAGATGGAAAAGGGACTGTGAACTCTAGCTCAAGAGTAAGGCTTTTTTCGCAGAGCTCTCAGCTCCTTTCTGTGTGCTTATTTATTTATACAATCTCCCTTATCTTTTCTTGTGTGCCTTGCCATTTCCTTAAGCTCACATCCCTGCTTCTTGACCTATTCAACTTCTTTCTTTCATGACGTCAGTGCATTTTCACATTCTCCTTCAGCCTGTCCCAGAATAAAGCCCAAGTTTTCTCCTGCACGCTTTCTGGGTGATTTCCTGTGTGTGTGTGTGTGTGTGTGTGTGTGTGTGTGTGTGTGTTGTGTTTTGGTTTCAAGAAGGAAAGGAGATCTGTGACACGCAAGGTTTTAATAGTTCATGTAGACTCACTGGGAAGCAGGGCTCAGAACCCCCACTGAGGGACCTGTGCCCCAGTGGAGCCTCCTACTCTGGCTAGCCCTGGGCCACCCCACTCCCGCTGCAATGAGTGCTACTGGATATCCACTGTGGTGCTGTACATGTGTGAGCACATTTGTCATACATACCTAAGTCTCAAATATGGGACGGCAAAAGCCCTGAGCTATCCTTCACCTTGGAGCACCTGCCTCTCAGGAATCTGTGGAGAGCCAATGCCCCTCTGCAGGCTGGGGCAGCAGGCCAGGAGGGATGCTATGGCTCTGTGCTGTGTCTGAGGTATCTGAAAGTGCTGCAGCCCATACCTATCCAGTGCCCACAGACGCAGATGTACCCTGACAGACAGGTCGCACACTCCCAGTTGCTTGGGCTAACGGGGGGAGAACGGATGCTCTTGAGTGAGGCTTGGTTCATGAGGCGTTTGGGGGAGCCAGGACAAACACTAGGCGTTTTATAGACGTGGTTTATCTGAAAGCATGCACACATCTTGACTTTAATTATTTAAATCCACCTTGAGAGACAGCAGGATTTTGACTTCTCGCCTTATACCATATGCTTCGTAGTGTGGAGCAAATTCTTGACTGTCCATCCAGATGGCATGCAACTCCCATCCCCCAAACAAAGTCCAGCAGCATTAATATTTTAGTACTTAATTTTTCTTTTAGCAATTTAGGTCTGCCATACAAACTGCTTGCTTTGATCACTTGGAAAAAAGTAGTGATAAAATAAATTAAAGGAGAAGTCTTAAGTTTAAAAACAACTTCCTTCTCATTAGGCTTTCCACAGGAACCATGTATCATATTTATTTAAGCGCCGAAGAAAATATTTAGCCTATCCACAAAGGTTAAATAATCAGCTGATAAGATTCGTAGCTAAAGTATGTTTAAATGTACTCATTAAACATAGTATGTGTTAGGTAATTTTTCAAAAGCTCTGCTGCTACATGTAAACCATTAGGAAGTGGAAAGGAAAAAGTCAGAAGGAACGAAAGCATTCCTTGTGAACAAATACAGTTGTGCATTGTATAGAATGCAGCTAGTAAGAGTCAAAAAGTCAGAATAACAAGACCCAGAAAAAGGCTATAATGATACAATTTATTCTTCAGCAGAAACCAAGAGAACTAACCCCTGCATTTTCCTCTAAAAAAAGGACTACATGTTTTAGCTCACCTTGTAATTTATGCCTATAATAATTGGAGAGGGATGGTTGAATGTAACTTATAAAAAGCTCAAAGCCTGTGGAAACAAACATTTCTTACTGAGCTGAATTTACTTTCCAGCTCTGTCAGAGCAAGTATTTTTTGTCTGATTGGTTTTACCGTTCCACAGAACTATTCCATACTAGGTTTGGGTAAAAGTAAAAAGTTACTTTTGTTTTATAAATAAAAATATGACCTTTTTGAAAGTGACTGTTTGGAGTTTGCTTTCTATATATTTTCCTGATTTGAGGTTCCACTTTAAGTAAAAGCCAAAAATGTCAATTACTTTAGCTGAAAGCATGGGACAAAAAAGCATGTCTTTTTGCTTAAACAAACCTTTTCCTTTGAAGACTCTCAGCGAAGTCTTTGTGATGATGTGAATGACATCCCTGGGCAAACAAATGAGAGAGTGAAAAGACACTTTTTTCTTACAGAGACAGCAAACTTGAGAACTGAAGGGAGAAGAAGACATCTGGGGGTTCTGCATTAAAGATTAGGTTCTGCTTTTATTCACAAATGGTCTTGCTCTCTGGGTGATCCTGCTTATTCTTTTAGGACTGTGCCTGATGGTGGACAGTAACGTGCAGTGGGATCAGCCAAGGGTTAAGTTGCTGCTCCATAAGTATGCAGCGGGATTAGATGATGGAACATTGTAGTAAGAATTAAGGGATCAGTCATGTATAAAGAAAACAAGAGCTTGATCTGCTCTTTGTGTCCAGTTCAGGAGTTACCGTGGAGGTGCCTATTTTTCTACTTTAGGATAGATATGAGAGAGGAACAGCCGATTAGGACTTTCTTCTTTGGAAATGCTTGAGTCTTATGCCAGAACCCTTTTTCCTTTCTCCTGTTTTTTTTTTTTTCTTTTTTTTTTTTCTTTAGTCATGCAAACAACTGTATTTATTGTGTCACCAAAACCCAGATGTCCTTGATCACATTACAGTGCACTTCTGGTCTTATGGCAAAATATGCATGTGTGAGGTCTTATTGCTGGGCACACTATGTCTAAACATGTGCTGAGGAATGGAAGCAAGTTGCTTTCTCTCACCTGCCTAGAGTGCTGGGAGATACCTGCTTTTTTTTGTTGTTGTTTGATGAATACATGTCTGTTAGAGGCTCAGGGTTTTTGGAAGAAAGGATGATACGGAACGGGCTGTGGCCTTGGCGCAGCATAAAAGGACAGTCCCGGGCTACAGGCAGATGGACACCAGTGAGGCAAGGTTCTACCAATAATGTCTGTAAATAATTAATTCATCTGTCCTGAGAAAATTGTAACTCTATCCTGAATGGGATGAGACATGCAGGCAGCATGGAGTGATCAGCATTGGACCTCTGCAGGGCTGTCGTGTCTGTTTTGTTCAGTGCAGGATGGAGGAGGTGCTCATGGATCACCTTTGTCCACGGACCTGGTAAGATAACATCATTATAGCACAGTTCAATGACCCCTTTTATTGCACGGCTGTGGAGCTGAATGTGGACTTTTTTTTAAGAGCAAAAGTATTTCTTCAACCCATGGGTTTTGTTTGCTTTTGAAAATCATTATCTATCAGCCTTGGTGACCTTTTTTTTCAACATCACAGCAGTGTTGTGACATTGCTCAGAAAACCATTTGGAAAAGCTGGTGGGACAAGTGCTGCCTGTGCCCATGCTCTGACACAGCTGCTCTTCAAGGATTTCACCAGTGCTTGTAGGCCCTCTGCAGAGAAGAAGAGTTAATGGGGAGGTTTCATAATATTTTACAGCACAGGAATCAATCATGGTAAACTGGTTGTCGCGTGAACTGCTTCCTCACCCAGCCTTTAATGACCTTCAGACCCGCTCTGAATCACAGGTCATACATAAATGCTTAAGTGCCCTGGCAGCTCTTGGGCATTGGAGGGCCCCCAGCATACCCAAGGCAGGATAACAGGGAAATACATATACACAGTTTGCACACACACACATAAATAAATGACATTTTAAATATGAAGTATAGATCACAGGTTTGCAAAAAAAAAGGTTAGAACTGGATTGGTTGACATGACAGGGGCTATGCCCTTCTAATACTAATCCGATTGCCATGTGTTGCCTGAAAAAATGTGTTCAGCTCAATAGCTGAATGATTTGGATTTGGCTCTGGACAAAATTTTGTCTTTTCATCAGAAGATTAAAAGGTTTTTTAACCATAAACTTTGCATTTTTCAGGGCAGCCAAACTATTAGGTTTTCAGGAGTTCAGATTTTTTTCAAAAGCTCAAACACCTCAGGAAAAAGCAGAAACATGGCAAAAATGTCCAGTTTTGTTGAAGAAAACTTTTCACTGGTAAAAAGGCAAGACAAAAATCTCCCCACAACCTTAAACTATTTATAGGCTATGATATGGTGTAAGACATTTAAATGTTATTTCACTGACACCACTCCACTGATTGCTGTTTCATGGACGCCTACTACAGAAAAAGAAAACTATTTAGAATTATTTTCTGTCCAAACTCTTTGGACAGACCCAGTGAGACACCTGAACACATGCTTAACATCTTGGCACAGGAACTGTGCCATTGACTTTAGTGGTGTAGCTCATGTGCTTAGGCTTAAGTGTGTACTGGAAAACAGAGATTAGAGTGACTGAGTTCAGAACTGCAGCAATGAAAAGGCCTCTGTATTTGCAGTCAAAGATGAAGTAGAGCACCGGGGCTAAAACAATACTACTAGGAAAGGTTTTGGGTTTTTTTCCTTTTTTTTTTTTTTTCACCTGGCTTGTGTGGTGACACTGTTGCCATCACTGACCTGCATGACAAAGTCAGCCTCCTAAACCTACAAAATTCCACTGTGCATTTCAGAGAAAGTGAAGTGTTAAATGAGAAATTACAGTGAATATCCCCCCTCCCTTTCCCCCACTTTCTCCTCTGTTCCTTTTGACATCTGAGAAAACCAACCACAACTGCATACCATTTATAGATTTGCCTGATTAAAAACAGTTTTCCCTATAGGTCACATCATGTAGAAGACACAAGGTTTTTGTCAAGAGACCCGCTACTGGCAGAAACTGTTTTGCTGCTATTGCTAGTAAGAAATTAGTAACTAGATCCATGTCCTGTTTTTTATGCCAGCTTTATAATTATACTATTTCAGTGGTAAGCCAGACATTTGGGCCAAGGGTAATTTAGAAATTCTAGATCTCTATTCAGTTTTGCTTTTTATGTTCATCTTTAGTGCAGTTATGTCTCCTTGCAACATATAATCTTCCTGCATTTTCCTCCCTTACTATGGTTTCTGTGACCTACGGTCATAATGTAACAAATGCATTTTATTCAGCACAGCTCTGTGAAACCATAGGAAACAATTATTGGCTTTAAACAGCCTTATTTTCTTGTTCTTTATGTCTCTGTCCTCAGATAATTGTGTATAGCTGACACTGTTCTGTACGACTGGTGGGTCAGGATTTGTCCCTTCAGTTCAGAAATGCTTTTGCTTTCCTGTCGTTTCTGTAATTTCAAAAGCTCTGTGGAGCCTATTTGACTTTCTTGAATGCAGTTTTTTATAACCTATGAGACTGTGGTTGGCTAAGTTATCCTTCTGGTGTGGTAATGGTCTCTGCAGTCTTTACTCAGACTGTGATTACACAAAGTATATATTTGTCTTCTTCAGCTTATATATGCTGCGAACCTCCTGAGCTAATGGTATCTCTGAGATGTGGTTTTTGGAGCACTAGTGTGTCCATTATGTTGTGTTTCTTTCCTACAATGAAACATACAGCCAAAAATACAACTTGTCCATTTCCTTCAGCACAAGATTTCCCCTCTGCTCTGTATCATGTTCTTCTTGTTCCCTTGCTTATGCTGTATGGGTTTTTTTGCTTGTTTGTTTGTTTGTTTTATGTTCTTTGAACTTCTGGAAAACAGACTCTGACAAGCCTTGGTTTCAGGTGAGGGCCTTCCAAACCTCATGGACTTCAGATGAATCATTTCTCTTGTTGCCTATGATGAACTGAAAATACATTCATTGCAGACCAGATTTCTTTGTAGCCTACCTGGAAGCCCCAGCTCTCACCAGCTCAAATGTGTCACCACAGCCAAACATCATAACCACTTCCCATGCTGAATAATGATTTTGTTGGTGGAACTCCCAAATAACTACCCTGAGCCTTCTCATTTTCAGTTGTCTTTCTGTTTCTGTTGGGCATGATAGTCCTGGTGGAGTGTGCAAAGCACTGTACAAATAGTCATGCACGGATAGTATTCCAGGGTGATAAGGATGAGAAAATACAGAGTCAGGTGAGGTGACTTGTGTCTCCAGCCCTCTGCAGAGAGTCATGTTTTGGGCACACAGTTCCTTGCACCATGGCTCAGTGTCAGGGCAGGCGGTGCCTTCTCCTCAGACAGATGTTTCCTATTTCAGGAGTCTCAACACTATGGCTTTTTTGATTGTCTTTTCACATACAGATTTAGTTTTTGCTCCAGATAAAACATAACTAACCATTTTCATAAGTTATTTAGTGCCACTGGTGGGATGTCTCTGGATGTGTGGGAGTGTGTGTGCCCATGTGTGTGTTTGGGTGTGTAACTGTAGGATTTGTATCAGGAGTGTGCTTGGCACATGGGCATGGAATAAATCTTGAAGTAATTTTCACCACAGGAATTGGTGAATGAATTACTTCCTTTTGTCTGTGGCTAAATGTATATGCAAAACGTATTTGACAAACTGGTCTTGAAATGTCATCTCCTGCGTGGCAGCTATTCTGTCTGCCTCTTTTTTCCTCCTGTCATGCAAATGGTTCCAGTATTTCCACACCTCACATCGTGGGGACACATAAAGCAGAAACAACTAGGAATAAAGTCTTTAGCAATTTTCTGTTGCACCCTCTTCGTCACAGCCCCCAGCTGCTCCAGCTTTCCACTTCTCTCCTTTCAAGATAAGAGGTTCACGGTTGCTCATCCTTTCTGCAAATTAATCTGTTTACTGGGACTCTGTGGCGTTTTTCTGTCTTCCACATTCATCTGAGCTACCAGATAGTCACATTGAGAATTGTCTGCGTGAGGTGGGCTCTACAGAGGGCTGAGCATCTGTCCCTGGACTGAACTCACCATGGAAGGAGATGCACTGAGGCACAAAGGAGTGATGTCCTTGGCAGAGCTCCTGTGGAGTCCAGCTGAGGAAGGTCTGTGTTTACTAGAAATGTTTGCTCAGAAGAGATTACCACCTCAGTTTAAGGGAAGACTTTTCAAATAACCTGGGATATTGTCTCCAGACTGAACTTCTGGGGTATTGCCCATCACCAGGTTATTGCTTCTGTTTATACATTTAATCCTTCTGGCTCCTAGCTAATAGACAATAAAGTCTACTGTGCACTATCTGCTGCCTACAGGTTTCCATTTGCAGCATGCTCCTTTTTCTCCTAAGTACCTGGTGTCAGTATTTTGGCATGTATCCCTTCCCAGGAGGTGAGTTGGAGGAGGGGAACCAAACCACTGCTTTTTCAGCTATACATTGCTCAGTTTACATGAGCCTTCATATCAACCTCAAATTATTTATTCAGGCCTCTACTTAGATTTTCAATGCCTGATTTCTTTTTCCAGTATAAGTCCAGTGCTTTAGATAATAACAAGCCCCAATGCACAGAAAAGCTCTTTCTCTTTCATACAGTTAGGACGATAGTGGACAGTTTGTTTAACTTTTGCTGCAGAGAGCTGTTAACATGAGGGGTGTTCTGGCAGAGGTAAGCGGGAGGGGAGTCCATCCCTTTAATTCCATGGCATTTTAGGATAAGTTTGATTTCTCAGGGGAAAAACTATTATATGCATGCTCCATAAGCATTGAATCAATGAGAAGGCTGGAACCAGTAAAGATCTGACTCCTCTATTACAGCCTGAAATTCTTTTCTCACAGAGGAATTTCTGTCAGAGACATAAGTAAAGAATATCTATACGAACATATATTTTTTTTTTTAAATTTTAGTGCCATTTAAGCTGTTATCATTTGGACAAGTTTCATCCCTCCAGGGTAAGAGCTCTGTTCTAGCATCAGAAAAAGTAATAGATTGTAAGATACAAAAGCTGTGCTATGTGTGTTGGCTACAAAGCTGGGCATATAGTGTGTTCCAAGGAAACACAACTTCCAAATTTTTTGCCACTTCAAGATAATTTGAGTAGGCTGAGTTGGGAAACTGCCTGAGCCATTAACTGATATGCAAACTCAGATGATGTGTCACAGGGAGGCTGACACTTTCAGTATGTACTTCCCCATTAGCCTTTCTCCTCTGCTGTTCTTTTTTATCCTAATTTTTACTGAACTTCCCCACCCATCACAAAATGTAAACAGAGTTAAGCATCTGATTTGACCTGAGCAGCTCTGCTCTGCCTTTTCAACTCTGGACTGATCAAACCAAATCTGCGATCTCTGGCACAGGACCACAAAGGCTGGTTGGGGTCTGAGGAGCTGCAGTAACTACTGTCAAGTGTTTGTTCGACCTCTGCAATTTTACCCCTCCCCTTCTCATAAGGACATGTACTCTGAGATCAAAGACCCTTCAGCATTTTTATGGGAAGTCAGCTAGAGGCATGAAGGCGAATTGGGAATACCATGAAAGCTCTGGACGCTTTGTGGAGAACTGGTCATCTGCCTCCGCAAAAATGTCTCTGTCTGTGCCGATGAATCCTTCTCCCCCTCTTCAACTTTTTCCAGGATCCCTGCTTAATATAGGACTGCTTTTCAACAAAACTATGATAAGGTTTCTCTGATAGCATGATTAGGCTGCAGTATGGAAAGAGCCAAATTAGGAGAAGGGATAAGAAAGCACATCACTGCTGTAAGACACAGCTGTGTTACTGTGTCCTCCTTGCTCACCCTCTCCATGATACTTTGCAACAGGACTTGCAGCAGGGCACCTCTCTGCTACCTTTGCTCCCAAGTGTGATAGAACCACAGTCGGTCACAGAGGTGACAGTGGGGCTAGGGGACTTGCATCCCAGTGGAGATGCACCCAGGGCTAGGAAATGAGAAAGCGGGCTCTTTCAAAGGGAGGGAAAGGTAAAGCAGACCATGGCCTCTCCCAGCATTGAGTTTGGCTGCTGAACTATAACATCATCGTAGCTCAACTCCAGGGGCAGTTTCGGTGTCTGCTTCAGGTGAAATGCAGCAGTTATAAATGGAGCCATAAATTGAGGCTGCTTCAAGAACAGCTACAGAACACTGTATTTCTCCCATAATCCTCCCAGATGTCTTTCAGACCCTAGGAAACTCAATGAAAGAATTTATGACTATAACTCTTAGTTCTTTCACAATAAAGGAAAAAAATTCGTAACCCCAACCCAAACTTACATCTAAGATAGCTGGTTTTATAGGTACCACCATTCAGCTGAACTGCATTTTTGCTCCACTGGTTTTGTAGCTGGAAGTGAGCAGGGTTTTTTCCTTCTCTCTCTTTTTTTTTTTTTTTTTTTCTTTTCCTTTATGAAGGTATCAGGAATGAACTGCAGTGTAAATTGCCTTCTTGACTGCTCAGGGGACCAGCAAAAAGTTGATTGCTTCACAGAGATCATTTTCTTGCAGAGGTAGAGTAGAGCTGTAACTAGTAAATTTGAGGATACCCTAGGGGTGGCCCTTTAAGCCAGGTAGGGGTGTAATGTGGTGGACGCTCACACAAGTTTCACTGTATTCTTACAGCTGTATAAAAATTGTAATGAAAATGCAAACCCAACCCAAATTGTGTGAAATTTTCAGTGTGAAATTTTCAGAGCCTCTCTGCTGACCTCTTTGTGCATACACAGCCTTGGGGAACTGCCATGGGGAACTGCTGCCCTGGCACTGTGGTGGGGCTGCTGCTGCAGAGCAGAAAGCGGCTTTCTGGTGACATGGGGGGGCTGGGCCCTGAAGTTTGACATGGGATAAGCAGAGGTATTGCTGGGTAACAGGTCAGAGATGACATCTGAACTAGTACATGTCTTCTTCAGCTCAGATGGATGCCAGGGGCTCACTGCAGAGTGCTGAAGGGGCTGCCTCTTCCTGCAGTTGGTGCTGTCTGTGATTGCCTGTGGCTTTAAACTCTTGCTGTTCTGGTGCATCTTCCATCCACCCCTTCTCTGAGCCTCCCTCTGGTCCTCTCACTCTCCTCATGACCTTTTGTTTAGATCAGCTGTCAGCTGCCATTTTGGAAAGAAAAGCAGCTCCTAGAGCTTTTGTACTGATAACGGCAGTGTGGGCTGCAATGAAGTAATTTCCTCCTGTATTTATTTTTATTTTTTACTGCATTATTTTTAATGCTTGCTGCTTTGTCCATTCCATAACCTCTACGTGGCTTTTTGAGTGCATCCTTTTAACTCTTTCTTCCCATCCTATCTCTTTATCTTTATTTTCTACCACATGTTTAAACAACATTGACTTAACCCACCTGCCCCTGACGAGAGGATTCTGCAGAGCCTTCCCTTCCTGCTCCAAAGCATGGCTAGGAATACATTTGGTCCTGTTCTTTGTGGAAAGCACATCCTGCTACGCAGCCCTCAGCAGCAAAAATTTAACCAGATACTTCACCCCAGTCATAATGGGTTATTTATTGGCCTCAGAGAAAGGGTTATTTTCTGGGACTCCAGATAAGGCTGGGGCCAGGAAACAGCTTGCAGTTGTCTCTGCAAATTCGTCAAGTCTCTACCATAGTGTGTTGTTATTTCCTCCCTTGTTATCTTCAGAACAGAGCTGTCAGGAAGAGGCAGCCTGGTGAAGGCAGCTCAACCTTCCTGAAACGGTCTTTTCCCCCATCCTCATGATCTTGCCGAAGACAGCGAGCTGGGCTCTAGCAGCCCCTGTGCCCCTTCTCCGGCAACACATGAAGAAAGTTGTCCTGTTCTCAGCTGAGAGAGCTCTAAGAGCTTTCTAATCAGCTCACTGTCAGCCTGTTTCCTCTCATCACTTAAAATGAGCCCGTGCGAAGTTTACAGCTGCCAAAGCTTTTGCTTGGATTCAAAACACTGGAGTGTTTGAGAAGCAGGTTGTAACTGCCAGGGCAGATTTCTAAGGAGGCAGCACTTGGGGGAAGATGGGACTTTTCCTCTTGTCAAAAATACTCTGAGTGGATGAGAAATCATCAGCCTGGGTAACAAGTTTTATTTTCAATTGTTCACTTTGAAAATTGACTGTTTATTTTGCTTCCTATGGTCAGATGTGTACCTTTGTAAATGAGATGACCCAAAAGTCTGTGCCGATAGGTGAAATTCCCAGAGGAGGGTAGCAGTGTTTGGCTTTTGGTTTTTATTCATGCATATGCAGGACACTGCAGGTTTCTCCTATTCGTGCTTTTAGAAGTCTCAGTGATGTATCAGTGCTCAATGCACACATTCCATTGACCTGCTTCTGCTGCTCCGAGCATGAGCATTGGCAGGGCTGAATGGTACATCTTGGCTACGAGGAGGAAGTTTCAGCTTTTTTCCACAGGTGTCCAGGATGCTTTTGAGGAGTATGAAAGCCAGGTAGAAGTCTTAGAAAAAAATGGTGGGAAGCACTCGCTTTGGTCAGTCTGATTTTTCAGAGGTTGCACCTCTCTTGTTCAAAGCAGTGACAAATAGGAACTGCAACATGCAGAATCTCCAACTGCTTTTGGAAAACTTAGCTTAATTTATTTACCACTAATGCAAGCATGTGCCCATTATATCAGCAAATATATCATATATGACAGACTTTTTCTAGCTTAGACATGTTATTGAGCAGATACTAACTTCAATAGGAAGCTTTCTTCAACCTCCTTTTGACTCTTCACTTCATCCACACACACAGTGGAAGTGTCCTGCACTGGCAAAGAGCAAGGGCAAGCACCATGTTGATGCAGCCCTCCGGAAAACCTTTGTCAAGAGCTTTTGTCAGGAGTGGATGAGCAGGGAATGACAGACAGTGACCCTTCTTATACATCTGAGAAGTTGTTGGTAGCTGAGCCTGGATCAGTCTGAAGGACAAAATGGAGTCAAATGTGGTCTATACTTCTAAAAAGTTGAAAATGTTCCATACATCCAATCCTGGATGTACAAGTCATGGTGCCTGACTTGTACTGCAGTTCCTTACATGCCCTTCATGTGGGAAGGAGACAACAAGCAGGAGAAGGGTGAGGTGCACCAGAGGGACACTGGGGGATGTGCAATACTAGAGTGGCGAAGGTCGTGGTGGCACGGGGTTGGGATTTGGGGCAGAGTGATGAGAGATAAGGTCTCTTGGGTGTAGGGTGCATGAGCTGGGTGGGGAAGGAGGGCAGGACCTGGGTCACAGGTTCATGAGTGGATGGGAATGACACATTTACATGTTTTGGAGACACTTAGGATTTCTCTCCCCGACTTGCTGGGAGCTGTGCACCCTCTAAACTGAAGCCTACTACTTAAGACAAGCTTTTAGGAAAGAGTTGGGATTTAGAGTCTTAAATTTAGAGTCCTAAGTGCCCCAAAGATGGTTAACTGTACAGATTCTACAGCAAAGCATGGAAATGGGGAGAGGTGTCCCTTGTACTGCCCACTTTTTGTTAGGAGAGATGTGCCCTTGAGAAAAGGGCTTGTTATGGGCAATGACATTATTCCCAACACATTCCGTTCATACCATATTTGATGGGAAAAAAATTCCTTTCTGCTGGTATGTCATTGACATTGAGCAGCAGTTATTGAGTGTATTTGATCTTCTATGTTCTATGTTCTGAATTTCATGAAAATCAAACCAGATATATTAGCTTTCTTGAAAGTGTTGGACAAAACTTGCACTCTATGTGTAACATATAATTGTAAACCTGGAGTTTACACAAGAAAATTCTGCATCTGAAAATACACCCTGACATAAACCTGTTAGGTTTTTATGGCACTTTTCTTTTGCCCTACTTTAGATGTCTGAAAAATATAATATCTATAGTAACATATATTTTAAAGTAATGATACCAACATTAATGGAACAAATTATGATGCAATATTTAGACTTCATTAGTTTCTTTAAAGTATTTCTTTTACATTACAAAATTTCATTTAGGAAAACTGGTTCTTTTTTTTTTTTTTGATGTGGGTTAATTCCCCTCCACCTATGGTTACTGGATTTACCATGTAAAAAGAAACAACTGTTCTTTCTAACACCAAGCTACCTACAGGATCAGCAAATTGGTTTAATTTCTTCTGGTGCTAGAAATATACAAGCTTTAATCATGAATCAGATACACACCCTCTAAAATATATTAACTCATCAAAGTAAAGGCCCCACTAGCCCTTAAAGAGAAACCTTATTATACATGCTATATAATACCTGATATTTATATTATATAGTTTGGTTTCAGTTATACAGTTTGATGTGTATATACATGTGTTTGATGTGTGTATATGCATATACATTGGTTTCAATCCAGGTGTAATGCTGACCTGCAGAAGGTTGGGTTGGGCTGATGTTCTCTGTTAGCCTTCTCTAGAAGTGTGCAGTAGTAACAGGAATGCTCTACTTATAACAATTCTTTGCAAATTTTATATTTTTTCAATCTTGGTAATGGCTTGAGTTTATTCAGGTTAATTTTTGACAGTAGCTATTCCACCGAGTGAAGGGAAGATCCTTTATTGAACCTTCCTTTTGCTGAATGACAAAGGAAACATGCAGAGGGTGGTAGCAAGAGTGGGTATCCTGGGAAGATACAGAGACATGAAACACTTAGGAGCAAACTTAAGAAAGCCAAAGCCCAAATGGAATTGAATCTGGCCAGGGATGCTAAAAACAATAAGAATGGCTTCTTCAGGTACGTAGGTGACAAGAGGAAGTCTAGAGAAAATGTGGGCCCACTGCTGAATGAAATGGGGGACCTGGTTACAAGAATATGGCAAGAAGGAAGACCCAGAGAACCACAGGTCAGTCAACCTTTTCTTGATCCCTGGGAAGATGGTGGAGCATTTAGGAGAAGAAAATCATCAGAAGTGGTCAGCATGGCTTTACGAAGGGGAAGTCATGTTTGATCAACTTGATAAAGTTGTATGATGAAATGACTGGCCATGGTAAATGAGAGGAGAGCAGTGGATGCTGTCTACCTGGGCTTCAGCAGAGCCTTTGACACTGTTATGTATGGGCTGAAGGAGCAGACAAGTTGGATTGAAAAACGGCCAAATGGCTGGGCCTAGAGAGTTGTGATCAGTGACCTGAAGTCCAGTTGGAGGCCAGTAACTGGCAGTATTACGCAGGAGTCAACACTGAACACAGTCCTGTTTAACATTTTCATCACTGATCTGGATAATGAGGCAGAGTGCACCCTCAGCAAATTTGGGAGGAGTGGTTGATATTGCAGAGGGTGGTGCTGCCATGCAGAGGGACACAACAGACTGGAGAAATGTTCTGAAAGGAACCTCATGAAATTCAACATGGGGGAAAGTTAAATCCTTCACTCGAGAAGAAACAATCCCTTGTGCCAGTATATGCTGAAGGTCACCCCACTGGAAAGCAGCTTGGCAGTAAAGGTTCTGGTGGTCCTGGTGGACACCAAGTGGAATTTGAGTGAGCAATGTGCCCTTGCAGCAAAACAGGCCAATGGTGTCCTGTTCTGCATGAGACAAAGCACTGCCAGCAGGCTGAGGGAGTCATCCTTCCACTCAGCACTGGTGAGGCCACATCTGGAGTGCTGTGTCTTGTTCTAGGTCCTCAGTACAACAAAGACGTGGACATACTGGAGAGAGTTCAATGAAGGGCCGCAAAGATGATTAAGGGACTGGAACAACTCTTCTCGGAGGAAAGGATATGGTATCTGGGACTGTATAATCTGGAGAAAACTAGGGGAGGCTGTAATCTTATTAATGTGTATAAATACCTGAAGGGAGGGTGCAGAGAAGGTGGAGCCAGGCTCTTTTCAGTGGCTCTCTGTGACAGGACCAGAGGGAATGGGCACTGACTGAAACACAACAGGTTCCCTCTGTTCATTAAGAAACCCTTTTTTGCCGTGAGGATGAATGAGTATTGGTACGGATTGCCCAGGGAAATGGTGGAGTCTCCATCCTTGGAGATATTAAAAAATGTCTGGACACAGTCCTGGACAACTTTTTATAGGTGGCCCTGTTTGAGCAGGGGGATTGGACGAGGGGCCCTGTCCAACAACCTCAACCATTTTGTGATTCTGTGCTTATATTAATTTTCAAGTCCTTGCTCATGTTTGATTTTTCCATGATTTACTGTGTCACGAAAACCCTTTACTCAGTTACATCTGCAAAAATTGCTGCAAAACATTGTCTATCTTGTCCCACTTTGTGCATAGAAGAGAATGGAGTTTACTTGTACAATGGATATATTTTCTATTTTTAAAAAAATCTGGCCCATTGTTTTGCTTCTACAGCAAATCATCAGTGTCTGAGTCCATCTGCTTTTAAGAATCCTTATTGTTCCTCCGGGAACAATAAACAGCATGTTACCAAGAGCCCATGAAACTGGATTGTAGTTTTCATGTATTTCTGTTCACAGACAAGTGACTGAATGTGTGTGTGCAGTAGAAGTGTTGCTCAGGACTTTCTCTGCCTGGAGGTGTTGGGTGTCTCTGCATTTCCTGTGCCTGGCAGGGAATGGATGTCCTAACATAACCGTGCACCTGTCAGAGAGATCTCCTCTCAACATTCCAGGGTTTGGTATTAGTGACCTCCTTAGTGGCCCTACTAGGATGGAAAGAGGCTCCCATGTGTTTCTTCCTGTGTCCAAAAGAAAGGCAATGAAGCTGGTGAAGGGACTAGAGCATAAGCCTGATGATGAGCAGCTAAAGGAACTGCGGGTACTTTGTCTGGAGAACAGGAGGCTCAGCAGAGACATCATTGCTTTCTACCACTGCCTGACAGGAGCGTGTAGCAAGGTGGGAATTGGTCTCTTCTCTCAGGTAACAAGTGATACGACAAGAAGAAATGTCTTCAAGTTGCACCAGGGGAGGTTGAGATTGGAAAGCAAGAAAAAATTCTTCACTGAGAAGGTTGCAAGCATTGGAACAGGCTGCCCAGGGAAATGGCTGAGTCATCATCCCTGCAGGTATGTGAAAGATGTGGAATTGTGGTATTTAGGGACATGGTTTAGTGGTGAACTGGGCAGTGCTGGGTTAACAGTTGAATTCAATGATCCTCAAGCTCTTTTCCAGCCTAAATGATTCTATGATTCCCTCTGACATCCGGAGCTCCAAAACACTGCTCCTGGGGCAAGTCTTCCCTGTTCCATTTGCCTTTGCCATCTCCAGATAACTGCCCCATCTTTGCCAGCCTCACTCAGATGACCATAAGCTTACTTGAGGTGAAGATTTATTTCACCAAGGGGGAGTTCAAGGAGAAAAAAAAGGTCAGAAGCCCCCAAATGAAAATACAATCCAAGTCTTAACTGCCAAGCTGCCTGGTACTGCTCACTTGTGGCTTCTTGGGTCCATCCCAAATCCCCAGAGATAGCAGGTGGGTTCAGAGGGCTCCCCTCCTCCATACCCCTGCTAGCTACTGAGAGTGAAATCAACTACATGATCCAAGGGACTGTGGACTACCAAATGCTGAGGAGGGTTTTTTTTTTTTTAATTTTTAAATTTTTTTTTAATACTACACACTATTTAACCTCAATGACTGATGGATGTGGGGAATAGGTGGGACTGCTGCTGAAGGTCAAATACTCAAGGCCCTCAGTTAAGGCCTCTAAAGTCACAATAAATTTTTCCAGGCAGGCAAAATGAGAGACAGGTAGTTCCCAGTAGTTTCAAACAAATCAAATGCACCTTAACAACCACATTGTAGCTCTTCTTTATGCATCACAAGGAAGCAGAAATAGCTCAAACCCATGAAAAAGTTTCCAACTCTCTGAAGTTACCTGGGGGTCTTTGACCCAGTTCAATCAGGAATGCCAAGAAATTGTGTTTGTAATGTTGCCAGACACTAACATGGGAGCAACTCTGCGGGCACAAATTGAAATGTGACCTAATCAGGGAGCTGCGGGAGAAGTAAGATGATTAAAAAGGAGGCACATTGGATCTGACGGAGATCAATGCTGACAGGAAAGGAAAAGTAGTCTCTTAGAGCTTGCTTCAAATCAGTCCTGCGTAGTTGGGAATACTGGAATGAATGCAGCAGTGAGTTCTGAAATCAGATGAACAGTTTGTGTTAAAATAATGCAACAAATTCCAAACCCGAGTAAATGTAGGAACTCGAGTTCTGCACTGTGCCTGAGGCCCTAATCCCATGGATGATTACATGCATGAAAAAGCACAGTGAATGTGGGTCTATTCATGCATGCACAAACACTCGCAGGATTGGGGTTTTATTGTGCATCCCCTGCAATCTACTGGATGGGATAGACATCAGCCTGAACTGTGGCCTATGTTTTCTCAGGGATAGTTAGAAAACTAAACAAAACTCATAACAAACCTGAGGCACATTTCACATCTGAGTCACTGAAAGTTTGTACAGTAAACACATGTATACAAAACTGGACAAGTTTATTTTCCACAAGGCAAGCTGGTTTTGTAATTTTTATTTAACTTATAAGGAAAGGAAAGAAATTCCTCCCCCTTCACTGCCCATACATTTCCCTTGTTTGTGAGTCTTTAGAAGGCTATGGAGCTGCACCAGGAGCAAACAAGAACTTTCTTTAATGAATAAATATTTACAACTGCCAACTTGGATACCTAAGGCTGAGGCTGATTTCTTTGAAACACACACCAGAAACTCTCAGGACCTGATCCTGCCCCGACTGAAACATGTGTGCTGAAGCAACAGCTGCTCCTCATAACGCATGTCTGAAATCCTAAGCAGGACCTCAGAGCACTTTGATGGACCTGGGTTGGCCTATTTGTGCTGGATAATTGAGACCTTTCTACATGTACCACCATAATGAATCTGTTTCACTGTACTTGGTGTCCTTGATATAATTCTGTACGTAAAATCTTGCATTTGTTTGGCCCATGCCTTCCTGGGACCAAAAAGTTGACCTCTAAAGCATGATCCTGAAGCTGGACAGTGCCAGCAAAGGTGAACCTCTTGCTATGGGGCTGACTGTGGTGCTGCAACATTAGTGGTTCCTCAGCTGGGCATCTCAGGGAAAATGTTGGGGTATGTCAGGGTTTTTCCTGACGTCCTTGGTCAATCCTGATCCCTGGGTGGTAAGAGCATTGAGGTGAAGGCGATAAAGAAAATATTATTTTTTTGAAGTTGAACAAAAGTTGTACAAATTAAGAACTTAAAACATGAGTCTGATACAAGGCTGCTGGTAATAAACAGAACAGAAGATAATTTGGCAAGTCCAAAATCGTAATGTAAAATGTTCCCAAATGAGGCATATTTATAAGCTTACTGGAATGCCATTATGTGAGGAGCCCTCCTTTTTATTTATGATCTTGACTCTCCACAGTATATAATTTAAGGTCTCATTGAGTTATGTAAAGGGCATAAGATCAGGATTCACAAGTCATGAGATAACTTCTTAGCTTCTTCAGTAAATGACCTTGTCAGCCAACCCCTGTCACTTCACTCTGTCCACCCTCTGCTCCTCCAAGAGGAGGGTGAATGCTGGGTCCAGGCAGTGGGTTGCTCTGTTTGCAAGGAGATTCATTTCAGCTCCTAGTGCTAGATATGATGGCAAAGAACTCCAACGCTTACAGTATGCTTCCTGTAGATGAGTTTCTAGCATCCCCAGCCTGGGATCAGATCTGAGAATATAATGCATAAAACTGCCTTCATACAGAAACAAGAGTGGAAAAGGCTAGAGGGCTATGTGCCCCTATTGGGGCAGTCCACTCCAGAAGGGCTAGTTGCACCAGTCTGGAGGGTCTTGTTTCATTTCTTTTTCTGTTAGTTTTTCTCATTGGTTTAAGTTGAGTTGCTCAATACTTTAAGCAACAAAGATTTGTGGAGAAAATAAATTGTCCAAATTCCTTATGAAGGAAAATATCATCCCAAATTTATTTCCATTTTTACTTTCCATCTGTCTCTTCTTTTCTGTGCAGTCAGGTGTTTTGGCTGTGGCTTGGAAGCCCAGCTCTGCTGCCACATGAAAGCTCAAGGAGCCAAGAAGGATATCACACTGAGAAACTGAACTCATAGCAGAGCTGGAAAAGCCTCTTGGTTCTGAATCAAAACATTTCTAGGATGGGCTTTCAGGGCTCATGTTGGAAGTGGTTTGCTGCAGTTAAGCTGTGCAAGATGCTGCCAAATGACTCCTTGTCCTTTCCCTGGGTGCCAGCTCATGGGTGCCAATGCCACGATCACACACATCTCTAGGTCACTGCTGCTCTTTCTCTCCTTTGCTTGACACTGAGCATTTTGGTAGTGTAAGGGAAGATTCCACAGCTGCCCCTTGCCACCCACTCCTCACCCACCTCTGGCAGCTGGTGCCTTCCTCATGACACCAGTTAGCCATGACCAGCCAGGTCCTTCTGTGGCAGGGGCACATCCATTCTGCAGCCATGTCTGGCTGTGCCTTCCCCGAGCACCCCAGAGTTATGCCTTTGCAACCAAGCTAGGGATTTCCACATGAATCTGCTGAAAAAGTGGCTTAAATCTTGAACTTGCCCAACTCCTGTTGCAGAGAGAGCTCCAGTGACAGCATACAGTTGTGTGCACAGGGATAAAATCCTCTGTGGAGGTTAACATGTCTATTCTTTGTGGGTAGCAATTCTGAACGTGAATTCCTCCCCACTTTGACTTCAGAGGTGCAGGTACCAGCTACCCAGCTGTAGGCTCTGCTGCCCCTCTATCCTGCCCTGCTTTGCTCTAAGGCTGGTCAATATGAACTCTTGGTAGAGCAACACTGACAGATAACTTATTTCTCCAATAATTAAAGGAGCATGGTAAACCAGCTGGTTAACTGAAAAATCAATCCAAACTTTAGAGCACGATAATTTAGTTCAGATGTACCCTTGAATAATAGACACTGCTTTCCTCCCACAACACAACATACTTTCTGTCACATTTGTCACTGGAAAAGCTTTAAATAGGGGAGAAAATGGCTGGGTCAGTCCAAAATGTGTAGTTACTTCTCCTTTAACTCTGAAATGGCTGCTAAGTGATGAAAATACTTTAGGAACCAAAGAAAAGTGCTGTAAATCCCCTTCTCACTCAGCAGGTTGTTACTATGGAGTGATACAACTTCAGGATATATGACCAAAATAAGAAAACAAAAAACTGGAAGAGAGTAATGTGAGCCAGCTTGTTCTGTGTATTAGTCTGTACTCTGCTGTAACACCCTCTTATCTGACATTTTCAATCTGAAACAAAAAGATTACAGAGTACAGCAAATTTATTCAAAGTTTTTGTTTATTCCAAGTGAGGTCACTGGCTCCAAATGTGAGTTTCACCAAGGAAATACTCCTTTCCCCTAAACCTGCTTATCCTGGGGAAGTGTAGTTAAGCTTGATGCACAGAGAATGCCTTGTTTTGCAGTTTTCAGAGTTTTATTGTTTGTTTGGGTTTTTTTTTTTTGGTTTTGGTTCTGGTTTGTGTGTGTGTGTGTGCATGCATGTGTTACATGCTGGGAGCGGAGTAGAGGTGGGAGAAAAGGACATTTCATTTGGAGGTAGCACTCCATCCCTGCACAGGCAGAGGAGGTCCATGGGCAGGAGTTGCACAGATTTGGTGCATCTCCTGTGGCCCACTGCACATTGGAGAAAAGCTCACACTGACTCAGTGCTCCTGGCTCTCTTGCTTTCTTACTCACCTCTGCAACTGAGACAATTGCTAAGATGAAATGTAAGCAGTAGCATTTGTTTTAAATACAAAACCAAACCCAGAAAAATCCCTGACCAAATGATCCCTCCCTCTTTCAAGAAAATACATGTCAGAATGAAACGTAAGGTTAGCCTGTCTTTTTCTTAGCTGAAGTGCTTACTTGCCTGTTGTCTGCCTACCCACCACGTCCAGTGTAAAAGATAAACCAGCTGTGCTACCACTCTGATAGGTAGCAGTCCAGGTTTGCCTCTGGGCAGATATTTACTGCTACATCTGGCTTTGCTTTGCCATATTGCTAACCTCCCTTTTCCTTTCTACATTTGTTTTGTTTTTATTAAATTTCCTGTCTGAATACTCTAGTTTGTATTTCTAAGGTCAACAATTGCTTTTATCACAGATAATAACTTCCTTTGACAAAAGCTGTACCATCCTACATGCATTTCAAATTACATTTTATGGACAAACATTGAAGTACAGTATTTGGCAGTGCATGCAATTGTATGTATTTATAGTAATCAAATTCTAAGGTATGAGAGCCAAGAAGTAGGTTGGCTGCCATTTTCTTAATCGTGTATTTAGATGACAATGTAGTTACTTCTACTAAAGCTTAATGAAGTTTGCATTGTGATATTCTGATGTTTATGAAGCAATTTATGTGGTATGCTTAAGCATGCTGTAAAAACAGCTATAAAAATAGAAACTGTTCCTTTAACTTAGCACAATAAGTAAAATCTGCAATGTCTAGAGAGGATAAGCATCTATTGATATATAGATTGGAGAAGGAATCTGGACATCTCCAATTAAAGAAGACAAATGACTTTCTTTTTATTAAGTAGGACACAGAAATAGTATCTTGCCTCTTTTACCAATACTCCCTCAGGCTTTATGCAATTCATTTACCCTCTTGGATCTTCATCTCCCACATATGCAATACATCTCAGAGGGATGAGATGGAGCATGCTTGTAAGAAACATTGAGACTTGTTTTCAGAAGGTACCAGAAAAGGTTTTGTTTAAGTGTTTGGTTCATTTTGGTTGGTAAGTTAAGGTAACATAGCTATTTCTTCCTCTGGAATCAAACTGACACCAGAAATGGTCTTCACTTGCTAGTGTTTGCTTCTCTGACATGTACTAAAGTGAAGAAAGGTAGGATATCCATAATCTTCTGCTTGGATGCAGCCTCTGTTATCATGGACAGCTCAGAAGAGCAAGGAGCATTTAATTTTCTTTCTCTGCCTACATTGCTGCAGATGAACAGTTTCCTCATGATTCACTTGAACCTGTCTTGGCCCATACTTTTTTGGCATCTCTGTCTTCCCTAGTTCTACTGCCCAGTATAAAAGTTTCTCAGTGATAGCTCTTTTCTGAGATATTTTAATCATTAACTGACTTCCTCATATCCTTTGCAAAGTACTGCTCCCTATTGGTGATGTGGTCACCATACCATCCAACAAAACCCACCTGGCACTGAGACTTTGCCTGACTTGCCTGACAGAGCTTGGGAATATGCTGCCTTGGCCTGCCTTGGCTACAAACACTTCCCACAGCATCTCATCTGCAGCAGTCATGTGAGCAATCCTGCTCCATTTTGTCTGTGAGCTGACAGGACTTTTTCTGCTAGACCATCACATTTAGGAGGTGCTTCGGCAGGCAGCTGTCAGATGCTTGAGGGAGTGTATCTGCAGTCAGTACATACCCTCTTAGCTTGGATGTGACTTGCGAACTTGAACCTTGCAGCTCAAAAAATCATCTTACCATTGCATTTTCTCCCCCCTAGTGCTGTTACAAACTGTGCCCTTTCCCATGTGCTTTTTTTTCATGCAGACATTTTTCACATGCTTTCTTGGATCACCTCTGGAAACCTTCTTCACCTTCTTATCTGCTTTGCTCTGTATCAGGTGTTAGGGAACACCATGGTTTGTGAAATAGCTTTACATGAATAGTGGTCCCACTGGCTTTCAGGCTGAATCCTTTTGTTAACTATACCTGGAGTATCCATTGCTGTGATAACTAACTCCTGGTTGCTCTTCTAGCACTGTGCTCAGATCACTAAGCAAACGCTGGACCCATTCACTGCTCTGTGCTGCTCTTTGTGGACCCTGATTTTGACTTTCACACAGTTTTATGCTTTGGGTCCCTTTTCTGACTGTTGCCTGGTAAATTTGAATGGCAGAAAAAGAGTGAAAGTTAGTTCCAAGTCTTTGTACAGTATCCTGTTCTGAGGATTTTGTCCCCTTGAATTGGTCTTATCTCACTCTACAAAATGGTAAATGGCTCCGCTCTGTGGTGGTGCATCTAGATGGTCCTGTGGGAGCACAGGATATTGAGGGATGTCCAATGTCACCTTTGAAAGCCTGGCTAAGGAGTGGGTGATGGAGGTACCACACAGGTCGTGAGCTTCTTTTCCCTTTTCATGCATGCTAGATTTGTCACTTCACTGTACAGCTTGTGCTCATCAAGTCCAACTGTGCAATAAGGACCTCCTGACAATGCTGACATCCTTGCACTTACCATACACAGTCATCACAGAGTTGTGGTTTGGTTTCGCTGTAACCAGTGCTGGGTGGAAACGTTCTCTACAATGTTTCTACCTCTTGCCCACATCCTTTACAGTCACTCCTGCCCCGTGCATCTCGTCTTCTGTGCTGGATCACCCTTTTGGAGGCTGCACTGTGGAGCCATTTGAGAGCACATACAGTTTCAGAAAGTAAAAAAAAAAAAAAAAAAAAAAAAAAAAAAAAAAAAAAAAAAAAAAAAAAAAAAAAAAAAAAAAAAAAAAAAAAAAAAAAAAGTATATATACTCTTAAGTTTTTTAAAGCTGGCTTATTTTTTTTAGTCTGTATTTGAGTTTACCACAGGAAGAGTGGTGTTGTCATAGAGTCAGAGGCTGAGCAATACACTGCCAGAGAGGGAATGAGAAATGGGTATGGACAACACATTCAGGAAAACACTCAAAGCTGATTTTGCTGCATGTTTTACATCAGGAACCCACCGCCTCTGCCAAGCTGATCTGCACTGTCTCTTCTAAGGCAAAGAAAAGTCTTCATTCTCTTAGGACCTTCCAGCATTCCTAGCCACATCATGAATCAGGATACAAGGGCTTTCAGACATCACCGGGAAAAAAATGAATCCTGCCTTTTAGTTCTCTCTGAGGCTGCTGGTCTGGATACTGAGGTGTACGCTCTGCCTTGGCAGCATGTGAGGACTTTACAGAAGGAGCAAACTCTTCATTTTGCTGATGACCTTGGGGAAATGGGAGCAGACAGCAGGTTGCTGTTTATCATCAGAAATCTCATGGGTACTCCCTGGGGTGGGCTCTGGGTGGGAACACCCTCTCTATGTTTATTTTTTGCTTAGAATAGATGCGTAATAGATGCTTCAGGAGAAAACACTTGTTAATTAGAGGTGAAGCCAGAGACAGGCAAACTGGGAAAGGTCAGAGCTCTGGAAAACGTTTGTCAATTTGAATCTGTCTAAAATTGGGCAAAATAAGTGTGTGTGTGTGTGTGGCTGACCAGATGGTTTATTTAGAGGCATTTGTCTTACTGGCTTTTGAACCTGCTGTAATAGGGAGGTGCTCTTTTCAGGGTACCACCAGTCCTCTCCCAGCCTACACAGGGCATGTACAGTACCAAGACTTTGCCCACACCACTGCCTGGGCTTTTTCAGCCACTTACTCCTCTTAGATTCATGTCAGACCCTTTGTGTGACAACCCAAGTGGTGGCAAGGCCCTTTCTGTTTTATGTGTCTGAATAACAGCACATTCATTTGAATTGACTTATGTGCTGTCCTGCCTCTGAGACTGTGCTGTTTGCTGAGACAGCAGATTTCCTTATCCAGTTCCCAGGCCAGCTGAGAGATGGTCTGGGGGTTTGCAAGCATCCAGGGAAAGATAACTATTTAGAGAGAAGCACAGTAACAACTCAACAGGATTAAAGAGTTTTTAGCAAATATTTAATACTTGCATTTCTAACTTACCTACATATAGATTTTGTATCCTTAGAAATTGTTAGGCAGTTGTAAGATATATTGGCTGGGTATAAGATTTACGTTGCACTTCATCATTTGAGAGACACATTAGAAAGACTTGTGTCCTGGTCTTTTCTTTTTTTTTTTTTTTTCCCCAATGTGGAGAGACCTATCCTGTCTTATTTAGTTGCCTCTGGCTACAGAGCCTAGAAACACCATCTCCTGGCACCAACAGGAGTTTCTCATTTCATACAACATCTATCATGCTTGGGAAGATCTGAGTGCATCAGTTTAAAATCAGATTTCCACAATTGTGTGGCGGAGGGAACTCCCAGGAGAACAGAAAGAGCCAAGAATACGACTGAAGCAGTATCACTTTGAACCCAGAGGGAGTACTGGTGATACTAGCTCAGTTTTAAATTGAAGCCAATCTGACAGAGCTTGTCTGTCAGCTGTGATATAAGTTTATATTTTGTTTTAAAACCAGTTAATTTATTCTGCAGGTTGAAAATGTTTCAGCCAAGTTGTCTTCATTATGGAAGCAAATTATTGACACATTTTAGCTGATGATGGCAAAGAGACAAACCCTTTGCTTTTTTTTTTTGTTTTGTGTTGTCACAAGAATGTTTGAGAAATTCAATTCCTGTCTCTAATGAGGATCTAGTTTTCAAACAAACCTCTGCCTGTCTCAGGGCATTGCTGCTCAGGAATTGGGGAAAAATTTGTGTACACATGAGAAGAACAGAAACATTTAACTACTTTTCTATTCATTTTACTCTGGGTTTTGAGTTAACATTTTCCTGCCAGAATGTCCTGCTGAGCCTGTAAAAGCAAAGGCAAGGGCTGGCAGCAGTATCCCGAGGAAGGCAGAGGTTTTGCTCATTGAACATTTGGAGACATTTGAAGAGCAGTTTGGATGTAGAGAACCCATTGGTATTGGCCAGATTGATGCCTCTCTCTGCAGCTCCACCAAGGCCTGACAGCCACCATCCCTCGAGCAGCTGCAGTGATGCTGGTGGGAGCATTCTGCCTGCACTGTGCTGGTGGGGGGCGGGGGGGGGGCAGGGGAGAGAGAGGTGCAACAGCTCTTTAAATTTCCTGTGTAAACCCCAAGCCTTCTGTCCCCATGCTTGTCCCCTCAGCAAGGGGGTTGCCACAAGCAGGGAGGGTCTTCACAGAGATTGTTGATTCTCTGAAGTGCACATCTATGGGTGCACAGCTTTTTTGTGTTCCAGTGAATCCCAGCTCTGGTAAGCATGTTTTATGGGCCTGCTGCTGCAGTCGTTATTGCCAACAGATTTCCCACCACTGCATCCCAGCAGGGGTATTTCATATCTCTCTGCAATTTAGGATGATGTTTCCTCCTGTGAAGGTTGTATTTCATGTTGAGACATTTCCAGCTTGCTGATCAGAAAGTATGAACGTTTCTAAATCTCCTTGTCAGAATAACAGCAGGGGGAATGCTGAAATGGTGAGAGAGGGGGGAAAAAAGAGCCCTCTGGATGCAGACTCCTGGCTGCAAGGTAATTTGCAATTCTGCTGCCGTGAAGTGCCACACTTAACCATGAGCTGATTTTGACGGATAAGAAATCAAACCACGCCACTCTTCACAGCCCAAGACTTCACATCAACCACTGATTCCAGTGAATTGGGTCAAATCTAAACTCATTGCTTGGGTGGGCCTGAGGAGCTCTCTCAGAAATGGCTATTCCTTGAGAGACGTCATGGTCTCCTGGCTTCTCACAGGCACCTCCACACCAGCTCCTGTTCAAGACAATCGCAGAGTCATTCTCTTTCTCCCTCTGGTGCAGGACCATGACCCCCTCCTCGTGGTACCTGCATGTGATTTCCCCAGGACATCTGAGTAGCCAATCTATAATAGTCGGATACACCTTATTTAGTTTTAGTAAATGCCCTGCGAGAGTTTACAGCTGATTTAGGTACCCCAGACTGTGTGTACGATTCACTAGAGAAATTGATCCTTCTAGAGAGGTACTTTGGATGGAAGGAAGCATGTGGAAAGAGATCAGTGCTGCTCATTCAGACACTGACATTCACCCTGTGATTATGTCCCAGCTAATTTGGAACTAGTTACCCATGCATTCCAGGGGAGGTGACTGGTGACTCCAGGGAATGGCCTCCACTGTCTTAGAGTCTTCCCTTGCACTGTCCACAGAGGTAGCCAAGATGACTCAGCCCTCACCTTACAGATGTTAGATGAACTCAATCCCACTCCATCTGCTGATGGAACTGGAAGATTCTGCCATTGCCACACTGTAGCACGGTCCATGGCAGCAGGGCTCTGTCTCCTTCTGATCCTTCTTGGAGGTGTCACCACGTGAACTGTCCACTGTCCCTCTGGGCCTGAGAGTCCCCTAGAGAAGGCAGTGCCATCCTCATCCTGGGGTTCATGGTCACTCCTCTGACTAGCATTTGAGAGACATCCAGCTCTCCACATCTCCAGCCCCCAGTCTCCCATGGGAGTTCATATGTTGTTCTGGGCAAATCCTTCAGTTGGGGATTAGCAGAGACACCTCTCATGGACTGGCAGTAAAACTGTCAAGGGTCTACAGGGTCCTCCATAGCAAGGCAATGTTGGACACCACGATACTCTCATGCTGGAAATAATATATGCTCACATTGAATTAAATGTGGACTTAATTATGACTAAGAGACTTACTGAGGTCTTACTTCTGCAGAGCCAGAAGTGTGTTTGAATGTTTTCCCCATCATGGTGCAAGGCAGGGCTGGGAAACATGTCTGTTCTCCAAAGTAGAGGAAATCACTTAAAAACTGCTGATGGGAAGAAGCTGAGGTGGTAGAAACTGCTAGATTTTGCCTCTGAATCCCAGTTCCTGTGCGCACTGAGGGAGAAGGTTGTGTGTCAAACTTGCCCTCCTTTTTTAATGAAAAATGCATTAGGGAGGCCAAAACTTGAGGAGCTCTGTAAATAAAAGGCAAACAGATAAGATGCAGTTTCCTATGGTCTCTCCAGAGTCACGTTGTCTCATCTTCATCATTTAATTACAGCTGCAAAGTTGAATAAGTTGCCAAAGTAAACTGTCCCGAAACAGAACAAATAATCTGGGCACAGAAGCAGTAACTTTTGATAAGGTTTTACATTTATCTCTGAAAAGAAATATGTGAATAGATTTGCTGGCAGCATTTGTGTTTTTTGTAAACTATGTACACTTCTTTTTGGGGGTTGTTTACTAGCCTGTATCTGCTATCTGTGTCTCAACAGCCCTTAGAAATTTTGTTAAATTTTGAAAAGCCTTTCTAACAACCATAGTATAGTTGCTGTATTTTGAATCACCTTACACATAACTAAACAATCCTGAATGTATTGTCACAGCTTGCAAACATTTCTGTTCACTCAAGACCATATTCAGCAATTTTCCTCATTATTTTTTGTCTGAAACTCAGCTTGAAAGAATTGTTCTGAATTAGATGTTGAGGCAACAGGTTTGAAATATTTTCCTGCTACTTCATTAACCCAGTTTAATAGATTTTGTGGGAGATTATTTTCTCTATACAGTGGTTATTTAAGCAATAGTTTCTATTTTTTCAAAATATTTATAAACCAGTAAGTTCCTCTGATATGTTTATTGGCACCTTGGAGCAGTTTATTGCATATAAAATGGAAAGGAATGGATAATGTTACTTCTATTATAAAACTAGGGTATTTTTATTTGTACTTTAAATATTTCTGTGGAACTTCTGAAGTTGGTGTACAAAGGAGAGGGTTGTGCTCTTGTACTTGTTTATCTTCACTTTGTTGTTAGTGAATTCTTTCTGGTGTCATGCTTTGTGCATGGCTCAAAAAAAGTCATTGGGATTAGAGTCAAACATTAACCTTGTGACCTTCTTGTTTATATACCTACTGTAAGTCTGCTCTGCTTGTATTTCTGCAGTTAGTAAAAGCAAACTTGTGTGCACAGTCCCTGGATGGCAATGGGCAAACTGAAATGTTTGTCAAGATCTCTGATACCACATCCCTTCAAAACCAAATCTTCAAAGGGATGTCAGTGGCTGAGATTAACTGAGAGGGAGGCTTTTAAAATGAATGTGTCTGCCTCCTTTCAAAAGTAGTAAACTGACATAAATAACATCTTAACCCAAGGTGGTGATGCACAGTGCAATAAATGGAAGATGAATACACATTTTAAGGTCAGCTCAGCTTGGTACACGAATATAGGCTATAAAATTCGAAGAAAAAAGGCTTACCACCTGTTCATGTCACAGTCCCCAAGAAAATGTACCTGGGAAAAATTGAAAAGGGCTGGAAACCCCAGATGTTCCTACTGTTTTTGAAAAACTGTTGTTCTCACCATTGCTTGGGTGTGTGCAGGAGAGGGAAATCACTGGCTGGTCTTAGGGTGGAAAATATTTGAATGTGGCTACAGTGGCTAACACTGAAGGATGGTGCTTTGGCTTATTCATTTCCACGTGTAGGTGTCAGGGCTTCCTGAAAACATTAAATTCAGAAGTTATGGAAAGCTTTTAGTTTGTCCCTTTTTACTAGTAAAACTCAATAGGAAAAGATTCATGTACCACAATGCCTCATGAAGCTCTGCTGTCCAGGGATGCTACCGGGGAAGAGGTTGGGCACAGATGTTGCCATGGGGCAGAGGGCTGCAGAGCTCTGCCAAAAGCTGGGTGGCCAAACAGCTTTACTGGTTCCTTGGCCCTGCAGCTGCAATGACCAAATTTTACAGTTAGATCTGCCTCATCTGGGACTCACTCCCGGGTCAGTGATTCCCAGTGACTCCATCTGGCACAGATGCCAAACTAACCCCTCTGTTGTACTTGAGGGTCATCTTGCATCTGAGAAAATGGAATGAGAAAGACAAAAATTGGATCTTGGCTGGTCTAACATATTTCTTTTCAGGCTGTGTCAGGCAGCTCTGGATCATGCCCTGGCTTGCCAGGATGGGCTAGCTTTCTGGCTTGGATGTGTCCAGAGGTGCGCTCACTAGCCAGTAGCTCCTCACTTAGGGTTATCCCATGAGGAGCTGCTGGGAGCCTGGCTCCTGCCCAGCTGCTGCAGCTCAGCATCACCGTGCACACCTTGACTAGGTACCAGCAGACACAGGCTGCTGTTGCTGCATTTAATTCTATTCCTTGTACCAGACACTGCATCTTATCTCAGTGAGAATGGGACCTGGACTTCTCTGTGTGCCTGTTGTCATGTGCTCAGAATAAGGATTGCTGCTGGGGAGAAGGCAGCAGCAAGGCTGGTGCAGACAGCCCAATCCCACCAACTCTCCCTTCTTCCCTGTTCCTTAATTTGTTCATCTGACTGGGCCACCCCTCCCCTACAAGCTTCCACTGCCATGGTTGCAGCTGCTTCCTTCATTGGCTTCCCCTCCTATCCCACGGAAAATGCATCCTGCTTTCCCCCTTTCCCCCCCTCCTGTGCATGCTCATATGTCAACTGTGCCAGACTCTGAAGAGAATATTTGATTGCAGCAACATCTTTATGAGAGCAGAGTGTTCTGTAATTCCATTATCAAACAAATTATGTATTTTGATCACATAGGAAATTAATTCAGTCCATCAGTGCATGTTTATTGTCAGTACAAATCTCAGCAAGACTTTAAAAGAAAAATCCCTAACAAAGCACTTTCTTTGTAAGTTGGTATGTTTTAAAACTGATATACTTCTTTTTCAATCAGTGAAAATGTCGGTACCATTAAGTCCCCAAACACTTAACAATCCTTGCAGATACCCTTGATGGCATGGCAAATTTTGAACACGTCCTTGGTGGATATCAAATACTGTTATCAATGCAGAAAGTGTTTGAGTAGGGCTTCTCTGTAGAAAAGCAGGGTCAAGCAGAGGTAACTTTCTTCTAAAAAGTAATCATAAATAATTTTTTGTGCTTCTCAGTGAATGGGGGATACTGTCTCCAAGGGAGGGACTCCTTTCAAAGCGCAGATAAACACAAGCTCAGCCTGGGAAGAGACCTCAGAAACCCAGGGAGATGTAAACTCAGATTAAATTTTTGCTCCAGTGGAAACCATAAAATGATTTTATATTATTTTCTTGTCTTACAGGGCAAGCTTCTGAGACATTCAGACCTTGTTTAATTTCTTCTCAATCTCTAGCAGATGTGAGAGTGACAGATGAATTATAAAAGGGAGAAGTCTGTAGGACATGACAGATGGCTCTTAACTGTATACAAATTTCTCAGGGATGCAAAATAAAAGGACTAAAGAGAACAAGGAGCCAGACTTGAGTTAACAAGGCACTAATGTAAAATGGAGCTATAATGGCACAGTAGGCTGTGCTTGGGGACTCTATGGATGTGCAGGGAGATGCAGAGATGGATGGAAAAAGAAGGAAAATTGCTGGAAACAATGAGACTTGGAAACCACTGCCTGCTGTTTGTCCCTGTCTTGTCCTGCCAGGCTCCTTCTCCCTGTTCTCAAGCACTTCTTCTGGCTCATGCGAAATCTTCTACCTTTACTTCTTACTACTCTTTAAAACTTCAGTGGTTAATTCCAGTTCTGGGTCAGATGCTAACTCTTCCAGTCAGAAAGTGGGAATTCTTGCTCTATGGAGCAAATGTTTTGATTATACAGGCAGACCTCCCATTTGTGAAAAAGCAAGAAAAAAGTTGGTTAAATAATGGCTGTTAATCGTATGAATGAGAGATAATCTAGGCATGTGTGCACATATACCTTTGTGTATAACCCCAATGTAGCCCTCCTTTGGGATCAGACCCCTTTGTACTCTTATGGTAACTTCACTGGAAGAAGAAAACAAAGAAGAGTATTGTTTTCTAGCAATACTTTAGCATTGTAAAGTAAATACTCCAGCAAGTATTTATTAGCAGGAATACTATTACCATGGTTAATGAAACTAATCAGTAAATGGAGCCAGCTGCAAACACTGGGCTTTTTTTCCTAAAAGTGCCTAAATATCCTAATAAGCATTTTCATCCCTCAACAAAAAAATATCTATTTTTAAGCCTACAAAGTGCAAAGGGTCCTATGAGACTGCAAATGCTGTGCTACAAACAGCAATAAAAATACTAAATAAAATGTTAGTGGAAAGTATAAAACTTCACTTCCGATATGGAAGTCTAAGCTTTTCTTAGAGCTTTGGGGTGTTAAAAAGGAGCCCGAGTCTCAGAAACGGCAACTCTTGAGAATATTTAAGGTATGTGGTAAGTGTCTCTCACATGTTCCCAGTAAGTGGGCTTTTGAATCATTGGCCTGACCAGTAACAGCACTGTTACTGGTTGGGCAGAAGAGCTGAGGGATGTTCGCTGGGGAACTGAGGAAAAACACTGATGGGGACATCTTCACAGCACTGCCCATGCATGGCCCCAGCCCCATCTCTGCCACTACAGAGAGCAGCCCCCAGCCTCCAGAAACTTTCTGCCTGCTGAAGATAAACAGCCTGAAGAGGATTTTCTCCAGTTCTTTAACATGATATTTCCCAGTAACTGCATCTGGAGTTGGCCTTGGAGAGTGTGGAGCCAGGCTTTTCAGCGCTGCTGGAACTGCCTTCAGAAATCACCCATTTCAATTTTAATTTAATGTTTCTCTCTTCCCCAGGCTCCAGAGACCCCCATCCTGCTTCTGGGATGTTTTACAGCTATTCCCTTCCTAAGGGAATCTGAGGATGGGTGAGGGACTGTTCTCATAATGGAACTTCAGACATTTAACACAGGTATCCTGTGAAGGAGCCAACCTCTCTCTGTTGGACTCCAGAGGGAAATCAGGATCTCAAATGTAGAGGTTTTAACCTGCACTCTAATCAGAAGTTTACAGCTGGTGAATCATTGTGAGAAGTGTCCCGGGAATCTCTGGACACAAACCCCTCTGGTGCAGCTCTAATGGCATGCAGGGAACTGAGTGCTAAGTATCAACTCACTAATGTTTCTGGGGAAGGAGAGTAAACTTTGCAGCCAAGAGTAGTTTTCCTAAGATTGTTTTTCCAGTGCAGCTCCCCGCATCCTTGGTTGTGTTTATGAAAAAGCATTTTTGTTTACGTGGAAAAACAAACCACAAGAGTTTTCCCATCCGTCATCCCTCTGTTTCTGCAAGTACACACATGTCCTGGGAAAGAACCCTGCTTGGGCACTATCTGGGTTCAATGACAACGTCATGTGTCTGCGATGAGCAGTTACATAGCACCAAGAGTAAGCAGTTGACGCAGTTAACAAATAACCCATAGAATTGCTATGTCTCGTCTACAACAAATTCAGCACTCAGCTAAGTCTTTCTACTAACTTTGGGATGGTTGATGCAAACTCTTCCCTTCTTTTCTGTTAGCTGCTGAAAATTAAAGGTGATTCCAAAAATGATGATAACAAGGCCACATTTCCCAATATCCACAAGTCTTTCAAGTAGGGCAGCAAAGCCAACATGGTACACTCTGTTTTGATTTCCATGATGAAGTTTGTATCTCAGACCTTTAAATATACATCAGTGAGGCGTCACAGCACCATCACAAATAAAGACACTTGTTTCCCTGAATCACTTGGGAAAGTTTGCAGGAGAGGTCTCTGTGGTTAGAGGCACAGACCCATAGGGACAGGCGTGTTCCCCACCTCTTGGGTGACAGCTGGTGAAAGGATGACCAACCACTTGTGGGGAACTTGTGGGGAAGCCAGTGTAGGACACATACAAGAAGGACTCTCATGGTAGGCTCAGCTTGTGCTCCAGATGGCACAAACCTCTGGTGGATTGTACCTCATGGCCAGAGGTGTGGACAAGTGTGGGGGTCTGTGGCTGCACCGGGAGCTGGTGTATTCCTTAGGTGAGTAGGGAAAGTAGAACAGTGAAGCTTAGGGCAGAGCTGGACTTTTTTTCCCCAAGGGAGAACTCTCCGAGGCAACCCTGGGGATGACACACTGTTTTTACACTCTTCTGCTATGTGAAACTCCTTTTCTACCATGCAACTCCTTTCACAGCCCTCAGCAGCAAGACTTTGAGAGAGGAACAGAAAATATCCGGAAGGTCCCTTTTTTATTACTCGATCTCATATTTGCTTAACTAGAATCATAATATTATAGAATATCTTGAGTTGGAAGGGATCCACAAGGATCATCAAGTCCAACTCCTAGATCTGCACAGAACAACCCAAGAAATCACACCATGTGCCTGAACCATTGTCTGTCAGGCTTGGTGCCATAATCACTTCCATGGGAGCCTGTTCCAGTTCTTAGTAAGCTGTTCATTATAACCAGTATGGGACCTATGTGTAGCAGTCCCCATCCTTCAATCACAGCCTGTGCTGGCAGTTTGGTCCTATGTGACCTGTTTTTTTCTGTACACTTAGCATCGAACAGCCAGGAATGCTGCAGGCTCAGAAAAAACATGTGCATTGGTTTTTTTACTCCTCCTGCTTTAGCAAGAAAACTGTTCTAAGGGTGAATATGCCCAACTGAATTCTGAAGAATAATTTATATTGAAACAGAAGATGTGGGCAGAAAGAAAGTCAGAAAATACACACATTTTGGCAAGAAATTTTATTGTAAGTTGTTTCAAATCAGAGGTTATTTTTCGGTCCAGTTTCAAGTTTCAGAATATGGTTTAAGGTGTCTTATTCTTTCAAAAATATTTAAAAGGCAATATTCAAATATGTCACGCAGTTCTTTTGAGTGAATAACATACATCTGTATGATCACCAGGGTATGTTGCAAGAGGACATTTCTGAGTGGCAGACAGCCATGTTACTTAATGAAATAACTTTTTATTTTAAAGCTAATTTACATTTCATACTTTTGGCTCCTGGAGTACATACTGGAGGCAGAACTGGCTGTGCACTTTTAGCTTTTCCAGACTACAGAGAAATTAAGAAGCAAATGAACAAAATGAAAAGAACAGAAGAAGGAAATATTGTTAACAAAAAATCCTGACTAGGAGATAGCACGTGTCAGGGAAAGCAAGGAGAGGGGACAAACAAAAAGGGAGACAAGGCAGGGGGGTGATATTGTCCTCAGTGTGAGCAGGGAAGCCTGATGGCCAGCCAGCCCTGCCCATGGGAGGGAAGCAGCTCCCATGCTGGTGAGGAGGGTTAGCAGGCAAGGAGAGAGTTACTGTCCTCCCTAGGGTATAAATATCTCTTTGTAGATGTTAGATTTTTTTTGTTTCCTACTATCACAAAAGCTTGTCTGGGACCTCCTCAGGGTCAATTCTGCACTTTCTAAACTTTCTCTCCGTACAGTTGCTGCCAGCAGAATTTTGTTGTTTCCCACACCGATGGTTCCTGTGCCCTGTGCTGGCAGGTCTGTTTCTGCATTAGAGAAGCAAAGTTTCTGCCCTGCTGAGGCCAGACTGGGTCCATGGAATGGAGGGAAGCTGGCCTTGGGTCTTCCTGTCCTCATTGCCCCAGGACATCCTCTTGCTGGTCCTGGCTTTCCCCCGCAGCGTGCACCAGACCCACTCACAGACTTTGCAACAGATGGAGAAAGGAGTTAGACAGATGGTGAGAAAGGTCTGATGAATATATGTGGGCTTTCACTGTGCAAACAGTCCCTTCAATGCTGGTCCATGTCTGGAGCTGCTTGAGGAAGGCACTGGCAGCACCGTTTCAAACATGCTGGCATTAGCTACTTTTGCTGCTGTTGCTATCTGAAACTCAGCAGCTCAAAAAACTTACTCCTGATCCTCACAGAGGAACTTTTGCTGTTTTCATTACCCAGTCTTGTCCTTCAAGCCTCCAGCCCTGTAAGCCATGTGATGGAGTCAGAGCCTCACCCTGCTGTGGAAGAGCTGGGAATTAGAACAGTAACAGGCAGTGTCGAAAGGGGAAGCCCCCTGGTTATTTTGAAAAACAGTGAGAGCTTCAAAATACCCAGGAACTTCGATAGTCTTAGTGTTAACAAGGTTGTAATTCAATATGGACACAGAAGGCTCAATAATCATTAAGGATTGTCTCCTCTGGGATGCAACAGTTCAGACACAGAGCTTTGAAACTACAGACAGTCTGAGGCTCAAAGGGATGACTCTAGGGAAAAGCGAAGAAGAGTCTTTGAATTGTTGTCATCATGCTTCCTGCCTCCTTTGTGCTGAATCCGAAGCTTTGGTGATACATGAAAGAGTTGGTGCCTGGCATTGCACAGGGAGCTCTTGTTTCAGTCCATAGCATGCATTTTCTGGGTGCAGAATTTCTCATGATGGGAATGTCAGGATGGGAGGACCACCACGTACCCCACCAGGAAGGTCAGCCCTACCCAGCAGATGCTCATCCACCAAAGCTTTGGTCAGGCATCTTGGCTCAGCATCAGGAGAGGTCACTGCCACCTCCTTCCTTGGCCACACTGGTGGCCAGGCTCTGCTCCATGGCCCAGGCACCAGTGTGGGAGCATTGCATCACATCCCCTATTTTCTGTCTAGCCTCTCTTTTTCCTCACTTCTTTCTGTCTTTCTCTTCCCTGCTGTTCCTTGGTTTCATCAAATCTCAGAGGGACGTCCAGCAAGCAGCGCTGCACCAGTGCCAGTGCTTTGTGGTCTAAACGTTTAGAGCTCACTGGAAAGATGCTGGCTTGGCTTTGACGCTGGCACTCCTGCATTTTGCAGCCATAAACACGTGGAGCTGATGGCCAGGAATGTCTGCTGAGGGAAGGTGAGCAGGCAAGCAGGTCCCCTGGCTGAGCAGCCCACTCGGGTGATGGTAGAGCTCCCCAGCCAGCCCCCAGTGCTCAGTGAAGCAGTAGGACACAGTTAACTGCTAGCAGGGACATGTCAACACATGGAAGCATTTATGCCCATTCTTTAAAAAAAAACCCAAACCAAAAACTCAACTCTCTCTTCACAAAGTAATACCAGATTTTTCCTATGACAGAGTTTTTATTCAGGACACTTACAGTTAAAATGCTGCTGGATGTTGGACAGGAAAATCAAATTGAAGATAACTCTAACTTAATTACGAAGGCAAAAATGCTTCTCTTGAAAACATAAACATGCTACTCTATTTCTTTCTAACGTAGTCAAAGTAATGACCATTATTTATACTTATTTCTCCTTCTCTCTATGTTGTGGGCATTGGTTATTTTCCTCAAGTTCGCTGTCACCTGAAAAGGTGTTTTCCTATACTTCTCTAAATTATTACATGGGTCTATAGGGAAACATTCAATTGCCAGCTCCTTTCCTTAATTTTGTCCTTTGAAACTGTTTCTGAACAGATTCCCTTCAAATGTCAATATAGAGAACCTAAACCATGAAAATTGTCCCTATTCTAAAATAAGCTACAAAATGCTTACTTTACCATGAATTTTAAGTAATAGACCCTCTTATCATTCCGGAAGTTGTTATTAATTTGGTTGAAAGAGCTTATTTCATAAACTCTTTTACAGATCTGGAGTCTGAATTTCACGTATATGACCACATAACAGAACAGTCTGCATTATCTCATTAGAGCATCTCAAATGTGGATTGGGCAGGGCTTACTCATATTGAAAAACGTCTTCCTAATGATAACAGAGCATGTATCAAACTAATAAGATGACCACTTGGGACTTAGTCCCATCTGGAAATTTAAAGGCATTACATAAATGCTACCAAATGCTTCCCACCATTCCTTTGTGAACATCTATTTGGATTAACATGAATGCTTTGGAGATGGTCTGAAGTTGAAACTGTACCCATGTTTCAGTCCAGCAATTGCCCAGACTTTTCCATACATAAGTTTTTCCATCACTATGATTTGCCCAAACCAGTCACTATATATAATTTTTAGCTTCTTTCATTAAAGCAGTATAATCTTAATTTTGTTTTAAAAGCACTGCTGGTCAACTCCAAGCCCCAAGGCCTAAACTTTTGGGGTTTCTGCTTTCCAAGAGGAAGGATGAGGACTCAGCAGGCAGGATTTGAGTTGTGCCTTCTCTGTAGATCTGCTTTGTGACTCAGAGCGAGGCATTCACTGACATCTTTTGGCAGAGGACATCCGCAGGAATGTCACCAGGAGACACTGTTTTTGGCTCAGGACTGCTTGAGGTGAAGTCTAACAGCCTTGAAGCTGCAGGACTCTGTTGTGTTATCTCTACTGTAGAGATCAAATATTATCCTCCATTCCACACCAGCATTCATACTGGGCATAAGCTTGTGATGGAATCACACCATAAACAACTGTGAAATCGCTAGCATGGCAAAATGCCCCATAGTTTGCGTGAAAGCACATCTGGAAATGTAAGTAGGCTTTTTCACAATAAATTTTACAAAGCCACATGCTTCTCAGTGCTTTTGTATCAGTCATGAGTTAATCCTGCGAGGAAGGGAGGGAGAAAAAGCAAAACAGTTTTACTGCCTGACAAGGCAAACAACTACTGCAGCTCTGGAGACTGATCTTTTGATCTGAGGTCTTCTCCAAACCTGAGCTAAGTTTAACGACCAAATCTGTAATACCCAAAGGGACTCAGTTACCTAAACTGATGATAGCTACACTCTTCTTTCTTGGTTAGACCAAAGGGCTCTCTCGTTCTCCTAAGGAGGTTCAGCACTAGAACTACATGCTTATACAGGAGGCCTAGTTGCACTTCAGTAAGAGTTGTCAAGCCAGATGTCAAGGCTATGTGTGCTGGTTCAGAGGCACTTATGATTTTGTCCAGGGAGATGATAAGCAGACTTGCTGTAACACGTTTACTCTTCTGGCAAGTTTGTAAAGGAAACAAGCTTGGTAACTAAGAAGTAGCAGTGAATCTACAAATTTAAATAGGCGGATTAAAAGCAGAAAGCTTAGTAAATCAGATGCAATCTCTCCTAGTATTGATACAAGATCCAGGCCTCTGATGAGGAAGCAGGTGTTTGTGTTAAGTTCATGTCTCCTCCAGATAATATTTAGAATGCTCCTTCAGTTCAGAGCCTCTGGGAGTGCTGCCTGGAATGAGGCCCGGTGGAACCTGGGCTGACTATGCCCACTGTCCTCCCATGGGACCTGCTGCTGGTCTGGCTTTCAGCAAGCCTTAACAAGGCAAAGTCCATCTGGTAGCACTGACAAAAATGACCCTTGAGTCAATGACATCCAGGTTCATTGGCAATGGGATGCCACAGCTGCTTTTTGACAACTCCACTAACACTCTGGTCTCAGGAACATGAACTTTTAAGAGACTGGTTGTGTTACAGTATGTGGCTACCCTTTAAAAGTTTCAATACACAGGTTGAAATAAATTTAAACCATCATCTTTTTGTCCTGCAAAATAGATATACATATATATATATATATATATATATATATATATATATATAGTTGAGCATCTTGGGAACTGTCAGTGTTGCACCCATCAGTACTGTTATCAAGACAATGTCCAACACTGAGGAGTGAAAACAGGGAATGTGTAAACTATATAAATACAATAAATTACTGGAAAATATTAAAAATGTGGAAATTCCTAGATTGAAAAACTTATGGTTGGATCCAACATAACTGAATTGATACCTAATTGCTTGCATGGATTTTGCACTGCCCACAGTTGCCAGCTGGTGTCTTCAGACCTGTCTTGGGTCTTCGTGCCCCTGGCATTTACACCAGAGTTTGTACTGGCATGCAGAGAGGTGGAAGTGGTGGGATTTGGGTGTGGATGTGAGAGGTAAGGGAAAGAAAAGTAGAAATTGGTGCATTTCTTGATACAAACTTGTTCTACTTGAGATTTTTAAAGTAAACCTAGGGATAATGGAAGCACTCTTAGGATGGGTCAGGAGTAGCTTACTTAGCATCTCCGGAGACCTCCAGTGTTTTCTGCAGCCTAGAGACTCTATAACAGCAAATTGTTTCAGAGTGAGAATTGCTTCAGGTTTGTTGTTTCTTTTTTTCTCAACACAGAGTAACAAAGGATTAGATGTCCTCAGTCTCTCTTAGGACCCATAGGCAAGGGACAGGAATGAACATTTCTCACTGTAAGGTATAGGGAATCTCTTCCCAGTCCTGGCAGAACCAATGCAGGCAGAAATGACTGCTAATGAGAAAAGCAAGGAAAATAAAACTTAGCTGGATTTCCACTGTTGTTCTACTTATGTTTGAATCTCTTTAAACTACCTAGCGCTCAAGTTACACGTTTTTAAAATGGAATTAATTTTTTTCCTCAGAGTTTTCATATGATTGTTTTCCTGATAGTTTTTGAAAGAATAAATCAAGTTACATTTATTAGTAAAGATGCTCAACCTCCTCACTGCTGAAATAAATATAATGATTCTCTGCCTTTGACCTGGGAAGTATTTGTAGTGCCTGTTCCCAAGACTTCAAAAAAGAAGACTAAAGATAATAAAAAAATATGTCAACATCTTAGCCTTTCCTTCTACTGCTTCATTGCTACTTCAGTGATCAAAAGGAGAAAAGTAATTGTTAATGTTTAATCTAGCTAATACTCTCATGGCATTCCAGTTTGACTTGGCTGCATTTACTTCACTTGCTTTGCCTGGGGTAGGCTGGTTATTGCCATGTATTTGTAGTCACAGAAAGAAGAATTATTTATTGTGTGTGATGAATAATAATAAAGTGACACCAAAACAGGATGAGGTAGAGAATTTCATTGAGATGGACGTGTTAGAAATTAAATGATGACTTGAGGAAAGAGACTAAGCAAGAGCAAGCCAGAGCCCAGCTATAGAGCTTTGATTTTTATGTTATTTCAAAAGCAGCTCCGCTTTCTAAAAGTACAGGCAGGGTTCAGCAAAACCATTGTTCTGGGAGGTATCTTCTAGTCCAGATTTCAATGCTTGGAGCTTATTTTGAAACACTGCTGCATTGTTTCTAATGGTGAGGTTATGATGGTTCTGGACTAGGAAAATGTCTTGCGGTTATGAAATTTTGAACTGAAGAAGGGGAAAGTTTTCCCAGTTGAATGTTATGAGGGATGAGTCTGTGACACCAAGGTTACCTCTGACCCCCATGAAATCCAGGAAAGAGTGGTTCAGGATGCAGTGCTGACATTCACTCTTGTGCAGGGTATAATTTTGGGTGAGATGGCTTGTGTCTTGCCTCAGCAGGACTTTTGGGTGATGTTAGATGAAATTCATTGGAACCTAATTTAGCCCCATAAAAACACAGTCCAAACTACCTTTCTGGACTTCCTGTGTGTTCAGGGTAGGGAATCTGGCACCTCTGAAAGGCAATTTCATCCAGCTGAAATAGGCACCTGAGCAGGTCAGGGATGGACTTATTTCTGGAGAATTTCTGCCTTCCTGGCTAGAGGTGAAAGCTGGATACCATGGAATAGGCTGCTCAGAGAAGTTGTTTATGTCCCATCCCTGGAAGTGTTCAAGGTCAGACTGGGTGGGACTTTGAGAGACCTAGTCTAGTAGATGACATCCCTACTCATGACAGAGAGTTTAAAACTAGACAATCTTTACGTCCCTTTTAAACCAAACCACTCTGTGATTCTGTGATTCTATGCTAACTGGCTTACTTAGATAAGGACCAAAATTTATTTGCTTAATATGCAGGTTATCTCACCTACCTGCACCTGAATAATTTGGTTTTTTTTGAAGCGGGGGTCAGTGCAAGTCAATGTCTAAATTTTTTGATAACCTAGACTTGAGATAAAATTTTGACATGAGGTGCTTGCTATAGCAAACTGTTGATGGCCCTGTTAATGATATGTGGGAATGTTATGGTGGCCAGCCTGGGAGAACTCATATTCTTCCTGATGGCAAAGTCAGCTCAGTCTTGGTGACAAATGGTAGCACCCTAGCACAGGAAAGGGTCCCTTTTCTATGTGGAAATGGAAGACAGCAGAAATATCTCAACTTCTTTGCATCTTCAAGACTGCAAATGTTTAGAAATTGTGCCAGCTCCATCCTTGCTCTGTGGTCTGCTTTGGTATTCATCTTTTATCTCCTCCCCTTCCCTCCTTTTCCACTCAAACTGGAAGCATAGCCAAGGCCACCAGTTCCGATCCTCAGTGGTGGTGAGTGCACAACACCACATATTGCGTTGAGAGAGATGGATATTCAGCATTGCTCAGGATTAGGGCCCTACCTTGAAACAGCCTCACAGCTGCAACATTCATTCTGCTGCCTTGACTGCTGGACTGCAAGAGTGCTTACAAAGTTTTCATCAAGATGAAATGTATAGGGAACACAGGGAGGGAATGCCTGTGCTCTCACATTGGATTAGGCTAATAACCCTGTACACTATTGAGGTATTCAGTGTGCTTGTGGTGCTTATGATGTTAACTGGAAGCCCACACAGAAAAGTCGCAAGATTACATTTTGCACTTTAGCTAAGTATTTAATCAGAAATGTTAATAATCTCTCGAATAAGCAGTTTAACAGCAGATTAGATTTAACAATGGGGCTTTTTCAGGCACAATCCTATCATAGCTATAGCTGCAAGACTTGTGACTGGGTGAACAACACTTCTTGTTAACCCTCACAGCAAAAATTTTTAGGAGTTCATCTATAGCATTAATGTTTTATTACAAAGTATTTTATTTTGAAACTATCATAAGTGCACAGAAGTGCCCAGAAGGCTGAGAAACCTGCTCTTCAAGTGGGATCCCATGTCTGTTCACTAAGAGCAATAACTTTTATATACTGACAGACTTTTGTCTGAGGGAGTAGATGACTATAAACACAGTGATCATCAGTTTATGCAGCATCTTGCAGTTCTGTATGTTCTTAAAAAGTGGAAAAAGTCTACACCTTGTTTGTCAGGCAGGAATCAGAACTGCTTTTCTACTCAGAGAGGGTCGTTAAGTCAGTAAAGCCTCAATTGTCACCGCAGGTCCTCAGCTTGGAGATGTACTGTTGTGAAGAGGGAAGAAAATGCTGCTATAGGATGTGCATTGATGCGTATATACTGAAACACTCACAAATTTCCTCTTAACACCAGTAAAGCTGCAGTGACAGCACTGTGTGCTGATGTGGACATCTGGAAAAGAGCAGGGAGAATGTTATGAAGTCTACAAAAATGAGCTAGATGAAGGATTAAATCAATTAGTGTTATTCAACCTCAAGAAGAGAAGAACTGGGTAATGGGAAGAGGAAATGATCTGCTCTCTGTGCCTGTGCTGGATAAGACATACAGTAGAGCTGAATTACAGCAAGAAAGAGACAGCACAGATGTTGGAGAACTTCTTTGAAATCACAGAAGCCATCTCTGGGATGAAGTTAGCTGGCTGTCAGTTGTCAGATTTTCACGCCTGGAAGCATAGGGGGAACTAAGTGAGTGCTCATGAGCGAGTCCTGTGGCACTGAGTAGGAGCTTTTGTGCCCATAGTGCTCTCACCACATAGCCTAAAAAAACAGCTGAGACTCCCAGATCACTCTGATGAAATCAAGCAAAAAAAGGAGTAGAAAGAAAAACATATGCCTTAGAAAATTCTAGGAGTCACTGACACTTAGAGTATTTAACAGGCAAGAGACTTAGATGTCAGACAAATTAGACATACTATGGTTCTATGATCCTTCTCCCAGAATGTGTCAATAACCCATTAAAAACCACTTCAGAATAAGGAAAGAAAAAAGAGGTATTTTCAAAAAACAAAACAAATTTCAAGTTATTTCTTTTACAGAACAGAGATTGCACATACGCATCAGGATTTTTCCTTTTTCCATTCAGGGCTGAAAGAAATGACCTACTTTTTAGGAAAGCACAAGATTTTCTCCATGCTATCTGACCTCAATTCTCAATGACCTTTTGAACTTGTAGTTATGTGTCACATTTGGTGTGCTCCTTGACATTCTTTTTTCTCCATATTTAAAAAAGTGTGTGGGGGGAAGTAATGCTAGCTAATGCCCTCGTTATAATGATCAAGAGACAGACAAACTTCATTAATAGATGGGCATCAGATTCATTTTCTGTTAGCATGCATGAGAGAAAAGATTTAATATTTCAAACCTTTAAGCTCTACAACAGAATGTATCATTAAAACATGGTTCACTGATCATGGAGTGCTTGGAGCTCTGTAGGAGGATTGTGGGTGTTTTAGACTATAGAGAATTGTCTGATATTATTAGTTTAAGCAGGCCAACACTTACTGTGACTTGAACTGTTAACGCTTCCTTTTCTCTTTGTTTCCCTGTCCTGTTCTTACTCCAGCATCGTTAGTGACAAAACAGGAGACCAGAAGCTGTAACCTGCTCCCTGTCTTTGGTCACTAATCAGTTTAGGGTAATAAATTTAGAAATTTATCTGAAAATAAAGGAGCAAGCAAGAGCTATTGACTTTAATTCCTTACCTAGCTGTTGCTTTTGAGCTAACACCCAGCTTGGCTGCTGCTTGTTAAACAGCAGTACTGAAAATCACACAAGATGATAAAAAAGAAATCTTATTACGTGGACAGGTCTTCAGCAAGTGGTCGAGTGATTTAGTTGGAGTGTTGTGCCTTGATGTGGCTAAAAGGAAAATAATGAAGCCAAGCAGGGGGTCAAGAGCAACGCGAAACAGTGATTAAAGCTGTTTATATCTCTTTGTTGGCATGGATACAATCAAATAAGGTCATTAGACATTTTGAATTGCAGAAACATAGCTCAGAAGGCAGCCTGAAATAATATCTACTCTTGCCCTTGTGCAGAGCTTCCCTCTTGGCTGTGCCATTTAGCTTTAGCCTTCCAATAGGTGATATGTTCTTTTAAAGGAATAAATGAAGTGAATGCAGATACATTCAAAGATTTTTAAGGAGTTCAGAGTGGATACAAATCTGATGTTATATAAAACACATCAGATGTTAAGATATTAAAGGAAAAATACTGCAGATCACTTTAAGAAAAGTTAGTTGTTTTTAAATGGGGCCTCTTCAAGATAACCTGAAGAAATGAGATCTTCCCCAAATGAGCTCATGTGTGCTGAGCTACTTACACCCCACTGGCAACCTTGCCCTTAAGGGGTGCTAAATTAAACAAAACCCACTGTTAATGTAGTCACAATCTAAAGGTTCGCAAAGTCTTATCCAGAACTGCGGAAATAAAGAGGGAGGAGAGAGTGGTGTCCCTGTGCTCCTTAGCCAAGCTCTGAGAGCAGAGGGCTTTTGTACTGTATTGTCTAATTGCACTGTAAATTTTGTGCTTCTCTTAATTATGCTTCCTCCTCAGTCCTTTGTATGCCCCATGTGTAGGATTGGATCTAATTTGTGACTGGTTTTGGAGCGCTGATGAGACTTATGTGAGTAGTCATGTAAATTAATAACTTCAGGGTTAAGCTATTGATTGCAAGGACTATAAAACTCAAATAGGGTATTCTCTTCATTCATAGTAAGCTCTCTAAGAATTAGACCAGGGATTTTGCAGCTTGTTTCCTTTAATGGTAGATACAGGATAATAAAAATACCAGAGGTGGTTGTAAACTGTGCAGTCATGCATCATGATAAAAGGTGGTTCATGTTCGAAGAACATAAAGGGGATGTAAGGATGGAATCCAGGTACGCTGGATTTTGATGCATGGGACTGTATCTACATCTGAGGAAAAAAACAAGATACTTGTTGGGTTTTCCACAGTGAGGTCTGGCACTGCCTGCCAGTTGTTCAGACTTCCAGAAGTGTCTACAGCCCTCTAGGAAGGGGAACCTGAGCTCACTGCCTTTTGACAGATTTACCTGCTCTACTTCCTACCCATACCTGTGCTCCATGTGGCACTTGTGGAAGGTTGATGGATTCTAGCTTTGCATCCCTATGTTTGTGCCATTTTCTGATATCCAGTGAGGCCCAGCCAGAGGTGCTGCAATCGGGGAGGTGTTCACTCCCTGAAACCTGGTGCTTAGAGCACCTTGTGCCTGAAACAGGCTGTAGGCTGGTTCCTGTCTGGTGGCTGGACCTCCTGCATATCCAGAAGGGCCCATGGCAGACAGATATGGAAAGCTGGAACATGCTGAGTAGTCAAAGTGTCACTTTGGCTGGGTTGAATCTGTGATCCAGACCTAGCTTGGTCTGGATCTAGCTTGGGGAAGACACTGCAGTGGTTCATACTCCTAAAATGCACTGGCAACCCAGTCTCATGTCTTGCAGAGGCTTCTCCTTCTGGCAGGAGCAGGGACAGACAGCCCAACTGAAAAATACCCAATCCAGAGAGAAATGTGGGCTGGGAAGACCTTGAAAACAAAATCTAAGCGTATGAGTGTTCTGGTTAATTCAGAGTCTTTCTTCAACTGATGTGGAAACTTGTTTCCCCATCATAACTCAGTTTGGATTTTCCTAAACTTGGCACTGTGGCCAATGGGGTCACAGATTTCATATGCCAGTGCAAGTGTACATATTTAACATCTCAGCAATCAAACAGGGATCTGTTGATAGCGAGCAGGGTGGTAAGCGATGTCACCAATGGCATGTGGAAGCGCACTGAGCACAAACAAAATGGCTGCGTTGGACACTGCAGAAATAAAAGGGATGGGGGGAGCGGAAATAGAAGGATTGTGGGACACTCAGGGTAAGCAGCATATGGAAACTGCTGTACCAAGACAGCTTTGCTTTGATGTGTGCTCTTTCTATAATTACCATGTTAACTAGCTGACAGCAGAATGTTGCGGTGGAGAAACAGAATGACTCAAAAAATGTCATTGGTATCACTGGGAGAGCAACTGAACAATGGATGGGGCAGCCAGGGAGGTTGGAGGCACTGCATGTGGCCCCTGCAGAGCGCCTGGAAAAGACCCTACCCAAGAGGGAAAGCCCAGAGACATGAGGTTGTCTCTGAGCAGAAGTGCCACTAGTGAGGACTCAGCCTCTGCCCTGCTCAGTGATGGTCAGGCTGGGGTGTGACTGTCTGCCATAAACCACAGTCTGCCCAGTCTCTTCATGAGCATACTTAGAAAATCCTCCATCCCGAGATCAGAGCTGCATGAGGGCTGAGGTGAGAAGAGTCACAACAATGAAATGCACTGCCCAGACTGGAGCTCCCCAGGGGGAGGGAAACCTTCTACCATGACAAAGGGACTGTCACACACCCTGTGGTGGCACCAGCTGCAAAGTCAGGCAGCACTGCTGCAGCTGCAGATCTGCCCCATGGTCTCTGAGGGAGGATGCATCTCTCTCTTCATCAGCATTATCAAGCTTTGCAGGCTTAGGTCAGGAAGAGGAAGACAGTCAACATACTTATAGAAAGTGTTCAGCCAACCATGCTGTCCTTGGGACTGAAGAGGTGTCCTGAAGCATTCCCTGCCCTGGGATTGAGGGCAGGGCTGCCTTGCCAGTGCCACAGCAGAGGTGTACAAGTCTCATCCCTGCAGTTACCACCTTTACCTTGGTGCATCTGCATCAGGACATTTCCTACCTACATTTTTCTCCCCTGCAGCTGGGAATAAGTATCCCCCACTTTTCTGACTGTGTGCCCATAGTTATTATTAGAAGTATATCTGATTCCTGCCAGAAATAAAAGTAATTACAAGCTTCAGGCTGGCACCTTTCTGTCTACCTCCTGCAAATATTTAAATCAGGTTTTTGTTACCCAACAGTTTTGCAATTAGTTGTTCAGTAGTACTTTTCCACTGCCCACACATAGCGGTAGATTGTGAAGACCTGATTTCCAAGCCCCCATTCCTGGCCCCCTCCACCCCACTTCTTTTTTAACTTATTGTGAGAATAAGTTTTATATGACTTTTTATTAAAATAGTCATAGAATCATTTAGGTTGGGAAAGACTTTTAGGATTATCGAGTCTAGCCGTTAACCCAGCATTGTCAAATACGCCACTAAACCATGTCCCTAAGCACCACCTGACAGCCTCTCCCTGAAAATGCTTTTTGACCAGGGATTAATGGATAAACAATCAGTGGCAGAGGTTTTTATATACATATTTTAAACACAGATTTCCAACTGTCTGCTTTGCTTTCTAATCTGAAGCAGTCCATATTTCTCCTCCTAGGCCAGCACTAACCCAATGAAAGGATCAACAGCAGTCTGACTGATGCTTGTGATGGTGCCTCCCCCAAATAAAGAACCGTTTCTGGAGGCTCTCCTTTGATTCTGTTCCACCCCTCTCTGACCTTGAGGAGAAGGATCTCCTTGTATTTTTTACAAAGCATTGGTTTTGACCATGTAATGATAGATTGACTTTTGATCTTACTTTTGGGTGACACAGACCCTCACATGGTGATTCTTTGCTATTGAACACTTCATAGACACCAATTAGGCTGTGCTTTGTTTTGCTGTGCAAGGCATACAAGGGCTATTAGTTCTCCCTGTCACTGATTATGATCTTTCATAAACCCATGACGCAGAATTTGCTTTCTAGGACATGTATAGAGAGAATGAAGGAGATATGAATGTTGTATAACCTCCCCGGCCAGGGTGGACATTGGACTGGAGACCTGGGCCCTTTGCCTCATGTTTAGCTACAGTAAAGTGGCACCTTGTATGATAAACATGATAAATCTGCAGCCTTTCCCCAACCTGGTTATCCAAAGTTCCAGACACAGCAGCTGTGGAGAAGCGAAGCACTGAACACGACCTTGCCAGAAGCATTAGGTTCATCCCACATACTTGAACATGACATGACTGATGACAGCTCCACTTTCTAATCACCATACTTCTTAGCTTGCTGCCCCTTTCATTGGAATACAGAGATTTTGCAAGTGTTAGACTTTATATCTCTCATCCCCTGCCTCAGAGGGAAATGCGTTAAAAAAAATATCATCCTACAGATCTCCAAGAAGATGTGAATAACATAGCTTGGCAGCAAAGAACTTCACAAAATGAAAGTTCTGAAAAATCTTGCCAACTCCTGAGTTATTTCTAACTTGGTTTCCATCATAGTGTGGAAAAGGTTTTGGCAAGGCAGCTCTCAACAGGAGCTGGATTCAATAGGCAGAGTCTGCCAGGCAGGGACAGTGGGTCACTCAGCACCCTTGGAGCAGAGTACGTGGAGACAGCCCTGTGCCAGCTATGGAGAGAGGAATGGGCTGTAAATGTAGTGCAAGAAAGGGCAGGTGAAATAGAATAACAGGACAAAGCTAACTACATTTCCAGTCTTCCCAGGTGCCCGCTAGTCTCTTGCATGTTTTTACCGAACTGGTCTTGGTCTCACTTTCCAGGAAGCCACCAACAGCCTGCATAGTAGTATATATAAAGTTTTGAAGGACTCATAGGAAGGCAGGGGGAAGAGAAGGGTTTGGAAATCCCTGGAGTACTAGTGGAGCTGTCATAGATGGTATATTTATTCAAACAGTTTTATGTTTGCTTAAGAAAACCTGTTTTTCCTCTGAATGGCCTCAAAAGGAACTATTAAAGGTAAAAGTCCAAGAAAGTTGTGTAACTTCCAAATGTTTTCCTAATGATCCCTAATGGGCAGTGTGCACTTTCCAGTCCTAGTTAACCTCACCAGGAAATGCAATAAAATCATAATTTTAATTCCTGTCGTTCATTAAGATGGAAGAGCTCTTGGTTTACTTTCAGGGTGTAATTGAGACTACAAAATGAAAAACTTCAAAGCACAGAAGCTGGAAAAGCTGCTGGGAAAACAAATGCACTATTTTTATCATCTTATAGTGACACTTTTCCCCACTGAACCAATTTATTCTTCCTCCTGATGTCCTTGCTTTGAAACTCGCAGGTCTTATATTTGTCTCCTTGTACGGTATGTGGGTTGCAATTAGCAACCTAGGTATATTTAAAGCATTATTTAAAACAGTCCAGTCTTTTGTGAAAGGACCCTGAAAGCAGCATCTGCTATCTGTGTATATTGATCTTGTTTTACTCTGTCTCCCATTAAGGCTCTGCTATCTTTGATAAATTCTTCAGTTCTCACATGAATGTGTCTGTTCACACTACTGAGCCTGGGAAGTTGACAGACTGTGGTTAACTCTTCAGTTTGGATCCTCATCTGATCCTGTCCAGCGCTACCTGAGCCTATTCAGAGACACTGGATTCTGCCAAGGCTCAGGATTCTGCTGGCATTTTATGGTGCTTGTCTTTCTTGTTACTGCTCAAAGCACATTGACTGGCTGAACAACTCATCCAAAGAGTGAGCCTGGAGCAGCTACTAAAAGCACTCAGAAAAACTCCACCCCACATGTTCAAAATGCTATGCTGGCACTTGTGTGGACAGGGAACAACAATGGACTTGTCTTTCTGTTCCACTCTGAGAGTACTGGTCCATGGGGAGTGAGGAGACATGGCACTGGCAACCCAGGGACACGATCTGCTGTGAAGCAATTTCTTCTCTGCAGCAGAACAAGTGACCAGTGTGAACAGGGACTGGCTTGAACGGGTCTTGAATTTCAGCTATCAGCTGACTGCAGCGAACTGCTTGCAAAGGATACAGTGACCAAGAATTACTCATGGAAATAATTCCACAATCATCTTTGAATAAGCAGTAACTATAGGAAAACTGTAAGCTGTTCAAATAACTCAGAAAAAGGGCCTTATGACATGCTATCAACTCAGCTTCTGCCCAGGGCTTAATTTCATGCCTTAGTTATTGCAACCTCCAGCTCTGTGGCCTTGATAGCTCCAAATATACATAAAGAATGGGATAGACTCATGCTGCTGTTTTCTGAAGTCCTCTTTTCTCTCCCAATTAACTACTGCTGTCCTCTCAAGCAAACCATGTGTGTGTGTGCACACCACTGATGCACTTGAGTTTGAAGTCACCATCTTGCACATTGGGACCAAACTAACTGTAGGAGCATTTCCCCAGGCAGTTGAGTTCTGAGTATTGTGCTGCGGTCTGCACTGCTACAGTGTTTTGCACAAGCACTATGTGAACTTGCCAACACCAAACACTTTAGCTGTCTTCAGAAGTAGTAGCCACCTCTCTGGATGTTAGTGCAGATGCCAGATGCAGATGGAGCAAATTAACTTCACCTCTGTACCTGTAAGGCTGTCTATTGTTTTACCCTACATTGTCTTTAAGCCTTCATTTCATATCCTGAAGTCTTGGACCACCATTATTATGGTTTCTCCTGTATCCTTCTCATAAATGGTCCTCTGTGCCCCTGCCCCCTCTGGTGATCTCTGAGCTATCATGCGGCAAAACCACAAAGTATTTTCCCCCTCATCTGCTTCACCCTCCTTCCACACCAACACTGAGGGGGAAATCTAGTAAGCTGTTGAGAGCATCTTACTCCTAGAGCTAAGCAAATCTGCGTGATCCAGCTGTTGCATTTCACCACATTCCCCTTTATATCCCACCACAGAGCTGCCCCCTATGCGGGGAGAGGGCTGCGTTATCCCAGTAGCTCTACTAGTTTCTTGGGAAGCCTTCTGGGGAAATACCCCAGTGGTCTTCTGGGATGGTGTGCTTATCTTGATATGCACCTCAGGGTGTGTTTAGACTAGGTTAAAAATTGTTTTAACTTGTATGGGGAAAAACCCTATTTGGGCCAGCATTTGGGGAAAGCTAACCCTGCAGTTACCTCACACCAGCAATAAAATAGTTAGAGGCTGACTGAAAACTGAAGTATTCTTGTTAACAATGTCTAAATCCATTTGCCAGACCTGTATACCATCAGACATTGGAATATCCTGAGATTTAGCTTCAAGTGCCCCCTTTCCCCTCTTAAATGTCATATAATCTATACAAGACAAGAGGTACTATTATGAGGGTGGTTTGACCTGCATCATTAAAACACAGATCGTAGCTGAGGAATTTCTGTATGAAGCCTATAACCTCTGGCTGAACTGGAGTGTGCCTTTCAGAAAGGAATCCAGGCTTTTTCCTTAAGACCCCCCAGCCCACACAGTCCACATCCGCTGTAGGTACGTTGTTGAAATACTCAGCTGTACACTTTCTTTTTTTGTGTGTGTGTTTAAAAACAAAAGCCACTAAATATGGTTTTGGCCAGATTCCTGTGGGGGACTTCAGTGTACAAAGTGCCAGCTACATTCTTAAGACCCACACATGTTGATGCTTCCAGAGCAGCAATTCATTGCTTCCCAAACTTGTCAATATTTACAGTCTTTACTGGTAGAAAAGGTCCACACAGTCATATCACAGGCAACAGGCTGGTCAGGCTCGAGTCCAGGCCCTGATCTGTGTACTGTGTACTTCACTGCTCATCTTGTCTCTGGAGTTGATTTTAACATGTGTGATCATACAAGTACACAGAGACCCCACTTCTTCCTTCGTCCTGTTCAGTAACTTTTTAATGCCCCATTGGGAGTGTGGGAGATCAGGCTGGAGCTCTTCTTCTACCTCACCTGGAGCAGAGGTTTGAGTTATGATCTGTTATGTATGTCCTAACCACGGGATTTTCAGATGCTGCCATAACTCTTTCTGGTTAAGCATTCATGGGTCAGAAAATATTAGGAATTCCCCTAATATTCAAATGCTTCATACAAAGTATAGCTGGTTAGCTGGGTGAGAATGAGCTGCATATTGCAGAATACTGTATCACCGCAGTGAACCTAATCCTACTCTCAACCTGAATTTGAACCAAATTCCAGCTACTGTCTTTCATCATATTTCTGATGTCCAGATTAAAGAACAATTAACTGCTTTCTTTCAACCTCATGTAAGTACCTGGTCTGCAGTTCTCTAGTTGATCTAATCTGACAAGCTACAAGTCAGAGCTCCCTGTTGTCCAGACTTGATGGTTGTTCTGTGGTGCCTCAGCAGCCAGTGTAGTAGTGAACTGATCTGAACACAGAAAAAGGATTGTTCCTCAGGCAGATTGGTTCTCTGCTCACTCATAACACCGTGTACAAAGGGCAGACCCAGAGGAGTGGGGAGGAGAGGAGAAAAAAGGTCTGGGCTGGCCCACTGACAGTCAAGATCCCTCAATACCACAGACCTCTGGAAGTTGTTTCGGAAAACATCGTATCTGTGGGTATGGTGGTTTGGGGATGGGTAGAAAGAGAGTTCTGCTACAAAATTCAAATTTGTTGAAGCCTTATATTTTCTAGGTTTGTTCTCATCTTCCCAAAACCTTTGCAGTGGGAACATCAATGATCTCTGTGGAAGAGGGAAGAATATTCTGCTTACCTGTAGCTAAGATGGCCAATGTCACATGATTCACATCCATGAAAGTTAGGAATAGCTGCTTCAGGAGTTTTCACAGGCTATGGCAGAGAGGAGTATTTCTTGCTGTTGTAGAGTTACATTGCCCTGCTACTCTGAAGGGCTCTAGGTAAACTTTTAGTGAACCTACAACATAAGTTCTTCCCTGCAGTCTGAATCCATGCTGCAAATCTGCAGAAACTAGAGGAAGTGGTTAAAATTTCAGGGGAACTGATCTCATATCTTGCTCCAAACAAAAGGCACACTCACACTGTCGCCCCTGTTTGAGAGAAACCTCTGCCTACGGCTTGTTTGACAGCCTGGTGAGCTGATACAATGTGCCATCTGCTAGGAAACCAACTCAGCGGAAGGATGGAATAGTTTTCTGCTGGGTTAGAAAGCTGAACTGGTCCTGCTGTGCCCTGATCAGTGCAGAGGGTAGAGTGGGAGCTGGAGGAGTAGAGGTGGGAGGAGGAGTCGTGGTGGGAGAGTGTTTTGATGAACTGCTCTGGGATTAGCCACACATGGAGGTTGTGTATCTGAAAGTCCATGGAGGGCTCTTGATTCTTGGTTTTTGCAAAGGGATGGCATATTCTAGAAAAACTTATTGGCTGCAAGAAACAAATGTAGTCCCTCATCAAGTTTCATTTTTCAGTTTATGACTGAATCTCTGTTGGAAATGACAGACACACAAGTGTACTCAGGCCACAAAGAGGAAATTCTTGAGCAACATAAACAGATGGGGCTCATGAAGGTGCTTTGTAAACCCAGGTCATCTAAGAAGTTGGGAAGTAGAGCCCAGTAACTTCAGTAAGAATTAGCTTTCTTTTGGAGTATATTGAGAAAGGATAATTTTGATTTATGACCAGTCAGTTACACTTCTTTAGAATAATAATTTTAGGTGTCTGCACATCATTCAGATCCCTACATTAAGCAATGAATTCCTTGATATTTTTTTAATTTCACCCCAGTAAGATGGACTTTTCTGTTAGTCACCTCTGACTCACAAATCAATGCCTCTTCTTGATAAAATGAGCAAACCAGCTACAGCTAATGCCAGCAATATCTGAACTTTATTAGGTCACCCAAAGTAGTGAATAATAAAGTTAGGGAGATGGGTTTAGCTGGGACCACATGCTGAATTTCACTCCATGGTGGGTCTCTGCAGTGGAGCTACAAATTCCTGGACATAGCACAGAAGTGCTAATGGACCCTCAGATTCAGTGCCACTACCAGGCAATAATATCCATAATAGCAACTAACAAAGATACAACCAACTGAGCTCTTCAGGGTTCAGCAACTGCTCCCAGGGTTGGAGCAGAGCTCATTTATTTTCTTCTCTTCATTCCACTAGAGCAGCTCCAGGCCGTGACAGCACATGGGGATAATTGAAGCAAAAGTGCTCAACCCTGACTGCCCAATCTTCTCATAAAACAATCCCAGGATTGTTCTGGGGACCGTTGGCACAACAAACCTTGCACTGCAAATTTCGCTCCATAATTAGCAAGCAGTTGCTGTCATGCCTGTCAGATGGGTTTATGTGATGATGTGAATAGAACAACAATTGACTGTCTTTCCTTGCAACCAAGGAGAAGAAACCGCTTTGAGTAAAGCTGACAATTATGTAAAAGGAACTAAATGAATTTGGCTTACGGTTCACACTTACCCCTCACAGATGGAAGGCAGGACCTCTGAGGCCCATTTCTGAGTCCTTGCGCCTTTGTACCTGACTAGTCACTGGCTAAGTGCCTAATGAGGCTCAGAGGAAACAAAACCAGTACTGAGGGCTTTTTATTGTCTTTCTTTTCTTTACAGAGTAGGGAATTACCATGTGGTTCACATCCAAGTTCAAAATCTGATCTTATCACCCAAAGCTGATGACAGACACAACTGTGCTTTCACAAAAACAGAAGGACTAGTGATACTATGAGTCGGACAACAAAGATAGGTAGAAAACTGAAGAAGCTTTGGAAATTTTAGGTGCTCCATTTCTACATATGCCTTCAGAAGGCAGTTGTGTTAGGATTTTCCCACCCACCCATTGATCATAGTGGTAAAAACAGTAATGTAGAGGAAAGTCCGGGTACCTGCCTACATTTCACCATTAGTTATTCTTACTCTTGCTTAGGACAAGCTTCATGAGGAATATAGAAACTCTGATTCTCTGTGGGCAGTAACAGCTGGAGCTATTGCAGCAGTTGATAGAAAGTAGGCTTAGACAAGGAAGTCTTAGATATTAATACATGCTGATTCCGGTCTTGTTGCAGTAGGAAAGCACTTAAGAGCAGGGATGAATGAGCCAGGTGACTTTTTGCATTCAAAGTAAGAATTTCTCTTTTGCTCTGAAACGTGCAGGATCTTCCTCAGGAAGTGGTGTCCCAGTATGATATGACATGTGGGAGTATGGTCTGTATTGGACTGCAGGTAGAAAGGTGTTTTACTGTGCTCATGACCCATAGAATTGCCTGATGACCAAAAAGCTTCTACCAACCTACACCCAGGCAGCTCCTTTGAGCTCCCCAGACTCACCAAGGATAGACGGAGTGCTGCTGCCCAAGGACCTCAGTGAATCCTGATGTGCTGGAAACTGAGGGAAGTGATTCTACTGGAATGGCAGAGTTTAGGATGTATAAAAAGAATGAGCTGGGGATGTAGGTTGAAGCATAGAGATGCCAGAGCTGCCTTGTCTTTGCTACCACCCAAATCTGCCCTTTTGAATAGCCCTGGCTGGGCAGGATGCCTAAATGAGTCATCAAACTGCTTCATTGGTCTCCTCTCTCTAGTGCAGGAGAGGTATAAAGAAAATCCAGGAACCTGCATGTGGTACCCCAGCTCTTGATGCCCATTGGCTCTCCTTCCCTGGCACTTTTCATGCTAAATGCTCCCCTTTCTCAGAATCTTCCTGGTTTCTGATGCCTTGCCTAATTTATCATTGAAAAGTCACTCAATTTGTCACTAGACAATGAATATCTGGATGAGGAGAGCTCTGAACCTTATAATTTCTGATCTTACTAATCTTGTTAATATTTTTTCTCCTTTTGCATTCATTGGGAAGCTGGTATGAAGACAGATCCTACCTGCGTGTCTACTGGACTGGTAGGACTGTAAACATATTTGACAAAATAAAGACCTCATATATGGACATTACCCTTTTCTTATGCCCACTCCTTCCTGTGTGTCTTTGTGGACATGCTTTAAAACTGACTAAAACAGAACACACCTCTGAACACAACAAATCTGTATGAAAAGTCTTTGAAATTCCTGTTTATAAAACCCTGTAAAATCCAGGCCCAGATATGTGGGAAAACTGCCCATGCTTTCAGTGCACAATGCAGTTGTCTCTTTCCAGCTGAATCTATCTCTTTCAAAGTGACATAACCTTTTTCTAACTGTAAAATTAGCTCATTATAAGTTGCAGTTTTCAAAACTGGCTGTAGATCTTGTAACAGAAACTGTGCCAAATACTGAAGGGTTTGGCTTTTGTAAACTGCAAGTATTTGAAAAGGAGAGAGAAGAGAGGATTGTGCTTGAGAAATATTTTCATGTAGTGCAAAAAAACAGCTGGCAGACATAGGCAACTCTTTCTGTGACTTTACAGAAGCTTTTACCAGAAACTTTCACAAAAGGAAAACCCAAGAGGACCTGGGGAGGGAGGGTGAGCTACAAATACTATTTGTCTTTTCTGATAGTGATAGCTAATACACATCAGCTCCCCCGAGGTATCAATACAGTGAAGATAATACACATTAGTTTTGCCACGGCGTGAATTCAACTGAGAGGCTTAGGGCTGACCCATCAAATTTATCTCGAGATAAAATAAAAGTGCTTTTATTTTCCCTTTTTACTTCAATTTTGTTAACAGGCCTTAACTATCCTGAGACAAAAAAAGGCAGTTTTAGCACTAAAGTCAAGCCAGAGGGTCCCATTAAAATTGCTGGCGAATAGAATGTGACACAGTGTTTACTTTCTCTTCCAAATACATTATTTATATGAATGTTGTAGCAATTATGTGATTATACAGAAGTTAATGCACAACAATAAACCAAAAGATCATCAAAGAAATGCTAATGGTAGGGAATGTTTTTTGTTTAAATTGTGGATTCACATTTCTTTTTCTCTTTTCCTTGAGGGCTACACAAAGAAAAGATTTGCAAACCTAATAGAAGAGTCTACAAATGTCAAATCTTTGAGTACAAGAAAGGAAATGAAATCCATGTTCCCATCTCTGTTTCTCTTACACCTCCTTTGAAATATGAACAGCCTCAGAAAATGGACCTATTTTTTTCACCTTTTTCTTTTGGCCTGAATGGTTATGTGAAGCATAACATGAGCAACTCTATGGTTCTGGAGCAAGGGTCAAGGTCCCAAGGACCAGGAGGGTTTCTCCTTAATACTGCCACAGAAAGTGAAGGGCTTGAGAATGACTAGGCAGATGCCGGAGGTCAGTGCCTGATTGCACAGATGATACGGGAACAGGGATTTGGCTTTTACAGCTGTGGAACTTTGATAATTGAGGACTCCTAGGAAGAGATGACCAAGCAGGGCAAAACATCTTTGCCAACAGGCTGACCAACCTGAGGGGACATTCAAGCAACAAATGACAAAAAAGAGATGACAACTCACAAAGTCATGAAGTGGCAGATCAGGATGGAAAGCAAAAGGTACAGGGTAGACTGGAGAGGAAAAACCTCAAAGTGAGCAAACGAGACAGAGATGAGCCCACCACTAACACAGGCACACAGGTAAGGAATGGGAGTCTGGGAAAGGGGACTGATTTGCAAAGTTCATCTCCTCCAACCTCAAGAACAGCCAAGCTTCTGGACCTCAACACTCTGGAGAAATGGACTGATGGGAACCTGAGTCAGTGCAATCCTAAGTATGGATACAGGCAGAGCAATGAGTGGATTGAAAGCAGCCCTGTGGGGAAAGACTTGGGAGTCTTGGTGGATAAAACACTGATAAAATCCAGCAATGTGCTTTTGCAGCCCAGAAAGCCCAGAACCCTAATTTCATCAAAGCTAGGACTTGCAACAGTGCAAGCTGGCATTGGCAGAGTTGCATTCTTAATTCATGAATGCTTATTTGACCTGCAGAAAATTTTGAGAAACTATGCAATGTTCTTCTAATAAAAGTTTGTTTCTTTATTTGCTTTATAACTTTAGCATTGAATATATATGTTTTATTGAGGGAAAGTATAAGTTATTAATTCAAAAGTTTCAAAACTAAAATTTCCTTCAAAGGGCTTGCCAGTATGGAAAAAACCCTGAAGAATTAAATATTGTTATGCAAGACAATCTTCTTCTCAACAGGACGCAATACTCACAAAGTGCTAAAGGAAGCAATGGCACAATGGCAAATCACTGCCTAAACAGAAAGAATCCAATCATGTGTCTCTAGATTTTAAAAGCAGGTGCAGAGACCTTCACTTCTAATTGCTTAAGTTAGCCAGTAACACTATGGCTTACTCTGTTGTCAAATGAGATTTGTAAATCTCTTTTGAAATTTTAGGCAATGTTTATTTAAAATAAAATTTTCAGGTTGGACAGACATGACCTGATGCTTCTTCTTTAATCATTCTATTGGCATATTATTTACAGTTATGCTATACAAATGTCTGAGTTCAGAAACCTGTCAAAGTGAATTGGGCTTGGTTTGGTATAAATTAGTTGAGATGTCTTCGTTTTCTTCCCTCCTAGCTCCCCCTCAAATATGGTATTTGCTACTCTTTTCCCACGGTAATACATTAAAGATTTACAATTCTCAGTCTCACTAGTAGTTCCACATTAGGAACATGAAGAAGAAATTCTTTGATTCAGGAGAGTTAAAGTAGAATGATAGGCAGAGAAAGGGCTGTGTCATGAAGGCTTCTTGTACTCCCAGGCTTTGCAGGAGCTTTCATGGTGCATGTGTTAGGAGGAACCTGGCCTCAGTGATGCCTTAGCAAGTGCAGACTCAACCCACTCAGCTTCCTTGAGAATCACAGGAGGCACTGCTAGTACAAAGCTTTCCCTGAATTCTTTCCAGTCCCTCCGCCTGCACAGGCAGTAGTGTGAAAGTGGTGGTGGAGGTGTGAAATATGAATCCATAGATTTTCGAATTAGTGGGCATGAAAGTTATGGCAGGAACAAACTGATGGAGAAAACTGCTTGTACTGGTGAAAATACCATTTAAAAGAGCATGAATAGGGTGGTTTGTGGTCAAGTCTTTGCTATATGTTTCCCTTAGAATGTGAAACACAATACAGAAAGCTGTGCAGGCCTTTACTAGTGTAAGTCCTGTGTGGTGGTCCTTTAGCTGAAGTAGTAGGCTGTGCAGCACCCAGGAAACCCAAGTTTGCATCCCAAACCTTCTTGCTCTTGTCAGTGCCTGCTGGACAACATGTTGCAACACAGTGCTGAGCACAGGGATGGTGGGAGATAAAAGGAAGAGCTTTTTGGAAGTCAGTGGGAGTCTGACTGCCTTGAAATCAGTGACAAGGGTTTCAGCCTGGAAATGCACTGCTGCTTAAAGGGAGGTGGGGACAACAGTGATGACCTGGAGAGCACGGATATGTTTCCAGTCCCTTCTCATGCAGTGCAGTTGCCTCTGCCGGACCAGGAATCCCTGAGATACCCCCACCTTTACATGGCCTTGATCTGCTCTTTCCTCCCAGCAGACACAAATTACAGACTGTAAAGCATGTTTTGTGGTTTTTTAGGACTTTTCAAATTGAGACAGTCCAAGTTTGTTGGGGAAACCAACAGTATTGACTCAGAGCTGAGTTATTTCTAAACAGTCAAAAACATTATGCCCTGTAACTTACAGAAGATAAGTAAGTAAAATGCTATGCATACTGGAACGTGCTGTGTCTGGCACTGAAAAGATCACAAAATTTGCATCTGAAATAGTATCAGTAAATGTTAGAGACTGAAATTCTGCTCCTATTTTGAACTGTACAACTTCAGAGAAGTTGCTCTGGCTGTAAGATATATTTTTTTTAATTAAGAATTTATTTCATTTCTCTTTTATATCCTACTGCTGTTAACTCTTTGGAGCCCTTTCTGTTCTTTATTGAAGTTAAATAACATTTTCACATTGAGTTCAGCAGAAGCAGGATGTGATTGCATGTCAATTGGAGATGGGAGCCAAGCTTGTGTTCTGGATACTGTTATTCTATTTGCTGTTGGAACCTATGCCTGAGTTATATGAATACTAAAAACCTGGCAGGCATATACCCTAATAAATTATTTTTTGACTCTGATAGGAGTTCAGCGAATATTTTTACAATTCAGGAACTAGCTCTTTTGACTCTGTCTTCAAATTAATGTCAAATTCTCTGTGTGTGTCCCTATGAGACCTGGAGACCTTAGACAGCAGGATAAAATAGTCTCAGTTCTGCAAATCAACACTAGACTTCCTGCAACTTGGAAATGTGCTCAAAAGGAGACAATGCTGCTACCTGGTGAGCAGGGGAAGCATGATGGCTTGTGCCTACAGCTAATTCTCAGCCAGATAGAAAGATCTCTCCTAAAGTTATGCATCCACATATTTGCTTTACTCTTCTCCTCATCACTAAAGACAGTAGCTTAAATATCCTTTTGCTGTACCACCAGTCTTCTGGACAGTCTGGATTCAGAAGCTGCTGCTTTGTTGAGCACAGGTAAGGAGGGTTAAAGAAATCCAAGGAAACTTTAAAATCTATGAAATTAAATTAATTTTGCTATTAAGTTTGGTAACACAGGAAATACACAGATGTAGGCAAAATAACAAACAAGTCTACACTAATTTCTTTTTCTTGGATCCCTCTCTGAGCTTGAACACTTTTTTTTTACTGAGCACAAGGGAATCCCTCTTTTCACTTCCTCTCCACCAGATTAAAGATCCTCCTTCAGGGGAATCCAGGTTATTTATTCCTCACTAAATTACAATACCTATAATGTAAGATTTCTCAGAATGTGTCACGGTGATGCTGGGAGGCCAGTGGGAACAAGCATAAATGACATAACAAGCAGAGGGAGTATTGCTTTATCCTCCCCCCATTACCTCCCATTTCCTCTGTGCCTCCTACTGCTGGTTCTCCAGTTGTGTCAGCACTCGTCAGCTGTGCCAGACACCTTGGCTCAAATCCCAAACCAACCTGAAGGGACTTGAACCCATTTCAAACACTTTCTGTGAAAATGCTCAGGAACTTTTCCTGGGTAGACCTTTCTTATGGACAACTGGTTTAGACTAAATAGACAAGATAGTATTTGACTCTAGAGAATGGAATTCAAGGTTCTTGGATGTCAAGAGAGGGAAACATGTCATCCAAAGCCTCTGTCAGGGCAAGGTTAGCTCCTTTGCTGTATGTGAAAGGCAAAATTTGAGAAGCAGAAACTGGCATGCTTAGGAATGCATGACCAGAAAATTTACGCTTATACATGTGGAGCACTTTGCTCTTCAATACTTGTGATGTGCAGAGTGAGAGATTTGAGAGCCTAAATTTTGGACTTTGCCACCTAAAGTAATACTTAGGCAATATCTATGTATTTAGCTCACTTTGTGGATATAATCCATTGGGAACTAAACTTGGATTTGAGGAGTTTGGGGTTGAGGGAGCACTGTATTCTATATTTGAACTGAAATGCTTTCTAACTTCGCCATCAAACATAAAACCTCAAATCTATGTTAGGCTTGAAACACTTTATATGTAATATGGAGCCACAGGAGATTTATTTTTTCTTTTGGAATGTTTGAGGCAAATCATCTGAGTCTTTTGGATTTAAAATGCAGAGAAAATCAGGCACATTTCTGACTGCTAAAAATACACCATAAGAGAGGAAAGTCGGTAGGTTCAGGACTATCTCAGTGACCCTGTTCAAAGGACAATGACATTCTGACAGCCTGTCTAGTCAGCAGCATTACACTGGATAATATGAAGACAGTGTGTATTAAGTGCCTCAAAACAAAACCTCTTCTTCTGGGGCCTGTTTTGCAGTCAGTGAATATTCCTGACAAGGAGTAGCTTCACTTTTCAGGGAACATGTTTGTTTTCACTTTATGGGCACATTGCTGTTTTTCTTTTGGCAGGTTTTCCACTCTTGCCTCACCACATTACTTTATACCTGTCAGCTTCTCTTTGTACCTGGGTGCCCTCCACTGCTCCTTGGTCATCTTGACCAGATGTCTCTGTTTAAATGGTGGCTGGTAGCCAGGGAATGCTCCTTTGCAAACCCAGAAAAAATTTAATTCACAGCCAACACAATAGCCCTCAGTGGACATTTTTTGAGCATCCAGAGCTGGTTGCCCTCTGCCAAAACTGGCATGTTCAGTCCTGTCTGCGGGAAAGTCACCAAAATCCTAGTCCACCCCTCAGGGCAGTCAGTGGAAAGAGCGCTGCTGCCTGTGAGTCAAGGAAGAACACTGTGGGGAAGTACTTGAAATCCAAGGACTAGCATGCAAGCCCCAGGCAACCTTCAAATAGGAGGAGTAATAAATATGCCCTGCACTGCCATCCAACTGCAGAGGGTGGTGTGCACTGAAGTGATTGCTTATTTTCGAAAAAGCATAGAGCTTTTCTTTTTTCTGCTTGGCTAATCTTTAAAATTAATTTCCCCATGCTATCAAATCCCATAATTATCAGTCACCTGGATAATCTTGATAATTTTCTTTCCAGAGCTATTTCCTTTTCTTTCTCTCTCACCCCATTATGATCCTCTTTAAGAAATGGGCACCAGAGAAACCAGAAAGTTCAGCACGTTTCACATCAGGCATGTTTATTGTAGCAGAACAATGACCACAGAATCCCATTAGTTTTAGAGTGTGTTTTTATGCTGAATCAAAGGTACCAGATGAAAATGGAATGCAATGATAGCACTCCTATTTGACATAGATCATGAAGGACTAAACTACTTACCAGGGAGTACCCTTCAAGCCCCAGCTCACACCACATAGCTCAGTAGCAATACTGCTCCTCCTCTCACCTTCTCATTGCCGTTTTGGAGTCTGAACCATCTTCATGTGCCAAAGATCTGCACTGGGCTGGCACCACCAAGAGCAAGAGGATAGCTGGCAAGTGTTGCGTGGGCAATTAATTGCTGGCTGAATGCTGCCACCTAACAATAAAATGCCCTGCTCCCATGTACAAGGTGATTGTACAAGATGAAAAGTATTTTCAAGATGTTCTCCTGTCCTGAAGCAAACCTCAGAAGAAAAAGAGAACTAGCATGCCAAAAGGAAGGAGGAAATGTATAATTTTATCAATGCCTGGGTTAATTTTCCTCCTTTGACTCCTCAATCTATTTTCAAAGCAGTTGATATAAACTATCCCTATACAGCTACTGAAGAAAGACTGGCACATTCAGAGGGCTCAGGATCTTGCCCCTGTTAAAGATTTCTCCTAGGATGGGAAGACACAATAATTAAAAACATTTCAGATCAAGGTCTGCTCACTTTCCTCCTCTGGCTCTTCATTTTGCCATGAAACCAAAACCTTCAGGAAGTGGCTGCCAAAATCTACCCATCTGCATCGTCACGAGCATGCAGGCAATACTGTGCTCATATTAATCATTACCCTTATCATAGTCATGGAATTTGTACTGAGATCAGACCATGGCATGAAAGCTAAGTCCCAAACACTTTCCTTGGTGACCAAGCTCACTTTAGAGTGGCTGTGGCTGTCCTTTTCCACTGACCCTCACTGAAACAGAACCAATGTGAATTGAAATAACATGATATTTGTCTATTAAAATATACACTTTTACACTTCTCTTTCCTTTAGAATATTAAGGCCCACTTTCTATCTCATATCCAGTCTTCCAAGGTGGAAAGGGCAGGGCTTGGATTCACGTGATTGGATTCACATGATCTTTGAGTAAAAGACAACAAGCTTTGGCAACTAAAGGTTGAACAATGAGAATCTCTCTCCTGTACCCTGGGTGGCAAGACACTGTGTCAGAGTGGCAAAATCCCAACACTGGGCAGTTTTAAAAAGTGATTTAATCCAAGTCCATCATGGAAACTCTATTTTTACTTGATCTGGACACTGCATAAGCAGTCAGTTTACCTCTTGAAATCCCTTCCAGTTCTTTTTTTCCAAATAGCATCTGTAAAGTAATGCAGTGGTATCCAGTCTGAAAAACAGGAAGCCTGCAACTGAGGAAGTGAAGTCCTTAGGCAGGATAAGCAGTTGATTTCAGACTAAGCTGGATGTCTGTAGCCCACTAAAGGGCCAACACATCTATACAAGGTATTTGTGGTTCCACTAGGAGGTATGCAGATCAGGGAATATCCACGTACAACATTTAGGCATGTACAGCATAAACTGAACATGCAACGGTGCATAAAACTGGAGGTCTCGGATGCATGTCTTGTGCATAGATGAAGTAAGCCACCAGCTGAGAAGATGAGTAACAGAGGACAACAACAAATCCCAAATATACTTTTCTACAAAAGGAACTGACTGCCTACATACACTGGGAGGCAGTTTGGATTATTTTTCTGGGTTTTGGTCAGTTAAGAACCTCATCCTCTTTTTAGAGTGTTTGATCAGACTTAGCTCCCCATCTGCCCAGGAGATATGTGGGTAGGTAGGGAGCTGTAATTGTGTGATAAATCCAGTGCTGGGCTTTACAGCTGGGAAAGGTATAATCCCTATTAAGGCTTAATTCCTTAATCCATGAAGAAAGGAGGATTAAAACCAGTCTGGAACAGCTGTGGTTCTGGGTGAGCAGTTGTTTGTCAGGAGTGCATTTGCATGGTGGGCTTCCCAAGGCGCTAAAGGTGGCTGAGAGATGGGGCAGCCAGAGGGAGGATGGCCAAAGGTGGCAGGCTCTGGACTTTTCCGAAATGTGTGAATATTTTGACTCCTTGCTCTGTTGGGCTTAAGTTAGTCATTTAATGCTGCCCACAAATGTTTGCACAAAAGGCTGGGTTGCCTGCTTGCACAAACTTTTTGGAATAGTTAATCTTCAGTCAGTAAATCATGGTTTGGGAGCAGAAATAAAATAGTGACTAGGAAGTAAGCAGCGACACAGAGCTCTCCACAGCTGCGCCAGAAGATGAGCTGAAACATGAATGTTCTCCTGTGGCCATGGTGGATGTGGGCAGATCATCTTCCACCTCCTAGCCTGTGACACAGATCCTGCTGGTCTTGTTCAGGCACGGTAATACTTTCTTATAAGGGCGGATAACTGCTGCAACCATAATTATAGATAGCAAACACATTAGGAAAGATAAAGTCTCCAGGTGAGTGACTCATGAACAGGGAAAAGGACACAGCTTGTCAAAGGCATCCACAACAAGCGGCTAACTCTGTTCCTTCCTCTGGTTCAGTGAGGCTGAGATTTGCAGCTCCCAAGCTGCAATTGGATTCAGAAGCAATTCAACTGTAGAAGCTTAGCTCAAGGGATAATGTCAGAAAATTGCAACCTGGGAAAAGATCAACATTGCCAGGCATTGTGGTGTTGGTCTTTGTTTGTCCCTCCTCATGGATTTGTTTACACTGGAATGGAAAGGTAAAATAATATTCAGTTTTGTAAACAGATCATCAGTAAAATACCCTTTGTTAATATTAATAAATAGCTTGTTTAAGAAAAATCCCCAAGTCCCTGTGGTAGGTATTAGCCCTTGGTTTCCAGTTACTCAACCTCTTTACAAGTCTTAGAGATCTCATAAACTTTGAATGTTGTAGTAAAAATATTTATAGGGTAAGTCAAAGAAAAACATAAAATTGCATTCAAGTTTTGACAGGAGTAAAACTACTTATGCTGCTTATTTTTTATTATAGAAAACTGGATGCTGTGACCTCACTAAAAAATGATAGCTATTTAAGCAGAAAGGTTGGAAAGGATTTTGTGCATGTTAATATTTCCTTTCTGAAGTATTAATATTTACCTTGGGAAACTCTTAAGTGCTTAATTGGAAAAGATAGACAAGAAGTGCTCATGGTGTCACAGGCTGTTTATGGAGTCACAACAAAACTCTACATATTTCCAGGTGATACTTCAGTCAGAAGCTACACTGACCTGCATTTTCACTGGTCTAAGATATGGGCGTGGTAGAGGCTAGATATGCCATGAACACCTGAGTTCCACCTCAAGTGTTTCAACTCAACAGTTATATCCGAGAAAAAACATTTTTAACTTTCTCTGGTCCTGCAGATGCCTAAAAGCCTCCACAGCATCTCTATTTCCCCTTGCAGTTCACCCTGATCCAGGTATCACTTGGCTGCAAGGAGCTGCAGAGAAACCTTTGTCTACCTCGCCATTGTTCTGTCTTCCCTGGGGTGTGTAAGCCAGCTGACAGGCTCAGAGCATTACTTGGTGCCTCAGCCTTTGCATGGAAAACAGCACAGGGCATGATTTCCAGGAGGTGAGAAACCTGCTTTTAAATTCTCACCTGGCTTCATGTTCTCTCAGATCCCAGAAAAGTGCTTGAGACAATCTGAGATGTGTTTTCCTCTGTCTTTGTTGACTTTGTTCTATGCTGTAGTGTAGTAGTTTAACCCCAGCTGGCAACTAAGACCTGCACAGCCCCTTGGTCACTTTGCTTTTACTCAACAGGTAAAGCAAAAGCCGAGCAAAGTAAAGCAAGGAATCCAATCACAGCTTCCCATGTGCAGGCAGGTGTTCAGCCATCTCCTGGAATGCAGGGATCCATCATTTGCAATGATGACTTGGGAAGATAAACACCATCCTTCCAAACGTCCCCTCCCTTCCTTCTTCTTCCCCCTGCTCTATTTGCTGAGCATGATGTCATACAGTATGGAACATTCCTTCGCTCAGTTGGGGTGAGCTGCCCTGGCTATGTTGTCCCCTGACTCTTTGTACACTCTCAGCTTCCTTGCTGGTGGGGTGGAGTGAGGAGCTATGCAAGCACTGCTCAGCAATAACAAAAACATTGCTGTGTCATCAATACTGTTTTCAGTACAATCCAAACCACAGCCCCATACCAGCTATTCTGAAAAAAATTAATTCCATCCCAGGCAAAACCAGCATATGTAGTAATTGTTAGATATTTTTGAGGGGGGCTGTGAGAAAGATACACTGATCAACATCTAGATTGTAAAGATATTTAGAAGGTATAGAAAAGTTCCAGTCAGGACAGTACCAGGGTGAGACAAATAGAGTATGTTAGGTTGCTTTTTTGGTAGCCAGGTTCTTTAGGAGACCTGACAGTATATATCCCAGATCATTAATTTGGCTTAAAAATTCAAGCCTAAACCCCATAAAAGGCATGCAAAGTTTGGTCTGGACTGAGAAGAGAAACAGAAAAATATCTGCAAATGCTTTCCTTAAAATGCCTCTGTTAAGAGTGAAGTTTGCCATTCTGCAAGAGTCAGTGCAGTTGAGCAGCTGCTTGACGGGAATAGAGACGGCTTAATCACAGCTCCTGAAATGTGTCACATAGCACACCTAGTAAAAGCTTAAGCACTATAGTGCCAAGTGACCTGAGCTGCCATTTAGGCACTAAAACAAGTGGCTGGTTTTTGGGGGTGTTCTTTGTTTGTTATGTTTTGTTTTGTTTGTTTGTTATTATGATCTGAAGTGAAAAATTTTATCATCGTATCCCAGAGTATGTGGACTGGTTGCACCTCTGATCGTCTAGCTTTCTCCTGACCTCCTCCATGGGGGACCAGCTGAGTGACTGCTGGAAAAATCTGTTCACAAACATTCTCAACAAGAAATTCCTTTTTACAATTTTCCTGATGAAGATTGATTTTTCTCCCTCAGCAGCAGCATTTCAGTGATGGCTTATGGTGGACACATGTCTGTTCCCCAGGCTGAGGTCCAGGCATCTGTGGCAATGGGAATCTCCAAGGATATTTTCTGTAAAAGCTGTTTCATTCCTGATGCATCCTAGGTTTTAGACTGAAAATTATGTGATAGAAAGTGAAGTTCTCTTTAGGACAAACACTAAAAAAATCCACCTCTTTAGCTTGGAAAATACATCCCAGCAAAAGCATATCCGTTCCAGGGAGCCCAAACAAGGGGTGCGCTCAGCCCCACTGGGAGGGGGGCAAGGTGGCAGCTTACACTGCTGTACTTAACCCCCACAGCTCTACCAGTGTTAAAACATATCTGAAGCTTTTTCTTGCTATTATAAAATGGGAGCTTAGTTATCTAACTCTCCCACCATACATAGACAGAAAATAACCACAGGTTGCAAGACCACAAACCAAAACCTTGAAAAGAGAAGTGCTATACTAATAAGTTCCTGACTCTGGAGACCTCTTTTCCATCAGGAGGTGACCAGTGTGTGAGTGTCCTTTCTCTTCCTTTGTCTTTTGTACATGAGGCATTATGACTTCTCTTAGGCATGGTTCTTATGGGTAACAATACAGAAACAGTTTCATAAGAACTCTCACTTCTTGCAGCATCAGCTACAAGTTACAACACAAAACTACCGAACCCTTGAAGACTATGTGAGAGCTATAGTTTGATAAGCCATTAAATCAGGTAACCATTATTCAGGCTATTTCAATTAAAAAAATGTTTTAAAGCTGTCTTTTTACTACACTCCTCACTTTGTATGTTCCAGTTTTTAATCAGCTCCCTTGGTAAGAACCATGGATAAATACCACCTTCACATGTGCTCACAAGTTCTGAACTTTGAACAAATGCAGTATGTTAATACATATTAATCTGTTTACTTACTTAGCCTCTGTCTGGTCACAGCCAATAAATCCACAAATCCAGGCACCGCTGGTTGTATGGCAGGCATGTAAGCACACATTACACAAAGAAAAACTTGGAAATTTGTCAGCTCATGGAAAGCTGGACCTTGCTTTGTAAAATGGGATGTGAGCGTGCTGAAGATGTGCCTTCAGAGGTGTGCTCCTGTTTACCACATGCTGGTAGCTTGTGTGGTTTTGCATACACTGCAGAGCAGGATGCTGCTTGTACCTCAAGAATGTGACCCTGAATTTACTGACTTACCGGGTGCTACCCATGAGCACAGCCTCAGTGAGTGCACCCAAGTCTCATGTGAGACATCAAACCCAGTGTTATGGCGGGGGGGTTATGGGATTTGACTCACTCTCTTCCCCGATAGAACCTGAAAGGGTTTGGGTAAGACTCACATACTTTACGTGCACACAGAATTGGTTTCTTTGAAGAATTGACATGTAGCTGTTAATTAGGTACAAAGATATTGTGCAACATCACCAGGGAGGCATGAGGTACTGCCTTACTTTGGGTGTGTTGGTGATGAGTTGGTGTTGTAATGACTATGTGCCACATTTCAGGACTTAGGGGTAACCCACCTCCTGGGATACTGCACTTTTAGTTTGAACTGTATACTAAAATCATCTGTTGTTTTTGGAAAGAGAAAAAAATCTTTGCTGTATTTTATGACACCTTTTGAATGATGTGAAAGGCCAAGGCAGAATACTGGTACAGGGTCCTCTTCTTACAATCTCCCCATCTCTCTCTCACGGTTGTTTTTGATATTAAGGCTCATTAGCACACAGGTCTGGGACAAAGCCTTCTGGAGTAAAGCTGTGCCTTAATTTTACTGAAAAAAGTTGGGGGCTTGGGGGACATGGCTCTCCCTCCTTTCCTGAGCTCTGCTTTCTATAAGTGCCTATGGAACTTGCTCCACGCAGTGTACCGGGGGTCCAGTAACACTTTAGTGAAGACAGATGTTAATGCTGAGTGAGCAGAAGCTAACAGAGTTGCAGAGCAACCTTGGCAGCTTGCCCTATTTTTCAGATTTCAATGTACCTACAAAAACCTAGAAAAAACCCAGAAGAAAGCCCTCTCTGCATTTTGGCCTAGAGCAAACTCTGGTGTAAGTAGTTCATCAAGACACACTCTCTTTAGCTCCTTAAACACACAGCTAGATCAAAATAAAGTATGAAGAGCATAAAGTAACTCACAGACACCATTTATTAACACTGAGGCCTGCTGCAGGAAGAAAGTGACCTAGTAAATAGCCTCCCTGAGTAGTAAAATAGTTGCTGTAAGGAGTTATAAGAACTTTTGTGAGCTGTAATTCCCTAAGGAAAGAAAAAAAGAGAGGTTTTTACAATCTTTCATCTCTGCTTGAAAGCAGAAATAAAAAGCCTTCCCCTAAACTACTAGGTGCTTGTGAGCAGCCTGCTAATAATGTCATCTTCTGTCTGGTCTTAAAGGAAAAGGAGAGATATGGAAAGAAAACAAACCCACAAACAGCACTGGTCAGCTTTATGAGTGCTGTAACTTCAAAGACTGGAAGAAACGCTCCCCAGACTGGCTGTTTTGAGGATCAAGAGTTCAGGAGCTTTAAAGGGCCCTTATTAGAGAAAATTCTGTATGAGAAACTAACAGTCCCTGATAGTACTACTAATAGGTGTCTTACACTGGCAGTCCTGCAAGTAAGGACTTACCCTGGCTCTGAGGCAAAGGTAATGGTATGAACCTACTTATTTTGTCTCTGTATGTTGTATTTTAATAAAGCATATTTTACACAAGGCTGTAGCATGGCAATGTGTGTGAATACCATCCCCTTTTTACTGGCAACTAAACTGAGAGAGAGGGGAAGTGCAGCCAAGATTTTCACAAGCAATCTTAGGTTTGGAGATCTTTCCATTTGGGTTGCTGAGCGTGAGATACACACTCATGTCTATCAGGGCGCTCCTAGTCAGAGTGATAGAAATTTGGAGGGTACTACCCTGTCCTGAGTGGATGTTCTATGTATGTTGAGGGAAATAGATTTTGTAACCCAACTGATCTCCTCATTAAGATATAGATTCACTGTTTTGCAGACAAGCAGGGCTGTGATAGTACAGTCCCTTTGTTCTTGCAAAGTGTAATGCATTAGTTTTATAATAGCACATGCAGAACTTCTGGCAGTGTGAAAATGATGCATATGTGCAAGTTCTGTAGACACACTTGATATCATTATCTGCACTGAGCAGTAAAACCAAGGCAGAGAATTTATGCTAAATTGTGCCCAATTAGATATATTCCTGCTTATCCTCTCTCTGTACCCATTTTTTTTCCCCCTGGGCAATTCTGATCTGAGTTTAACTGCACAGTGTCTAAGAAAGTTTACAACAAATGTTCTAGCAATCAGAAATGTGATCAGCCTCAGAGGACTGAGGACACCAAAGGGAATGCATATCAAAAGAAAAGCTAGAATGAACTCTCCATTTGCTGCACAAGCAACAGTGAAATATGCTAAAAAGAAATGCAGCAGATTGTGTGCTTCTGCGGACAACTGAGTCTCTAACAAGAACCACGTCTGTAATAAAAGTTATGATGTCTCTAGCAGGAACTGGTAGTGCAAATCAAACATACCATTAGCTTGTCAGGCTCAGCCAAGTGAAATAACAAGCAGCTGGGTAGTGCTGTACACTGAAATGGAAAACTGTTGCCCCTTAACAGAAGATTTCCTCAGAGAAAATTAAGCATGAGGGGCAGTGACAGACCTGGTTATTCATGAGCATGGTGTCACGGGGAGGTCAGTGAAAGGACCTTACTTAAACCATCATTATGGTTCAGGAAATGCTGCCTGACTCCTGAAGTTAGCAGAGCAAACTATCCTCAACACCTTGATGAGTAAATCAGGGTAGTAAGGAAGCCCCTGGCACCAGGGAAAATGGAGAAGGAATTTCTCATCTAACTGTCTACACTTGGCCTCAAGACCAAAGTTCTTTCAGTTCTGAGGAGACGGAGGGAAGGATGGACTGTGCCTGGGTAAGGAGGGAAAGGCAGTCTCTTCTTGTTTCTATAGATGCTGAAGAATAAACCTGGAAAGTGAGAGGTTTCCCTATGCAGGCAGGGAATTGGATGCAGACTGTGCTGGGCTAGAAGAATTTTTGTACTTTAGGCTTTTGGCTAAACCCAAGCTGTTTGTGTTGTCGCATGCTCTTTTACAATCTTTTGGCTGATGGAGCCTGGGTGGCAGAGTGGAAAATTGTTTGGGAGGTTTGTGTAGCCGTGTGTGTGCTCTGTGGCCCCAAAGCCAGACATTGTTTATTGAGTCCTGTGAGGGATCCTGGTAATCACAGCTGATTTACAAAAGCTTATCTGTTGTCCATGTGTATCAATTAGATTGCAGTAGTTGTGTACAAATCACAGACTTGATACTGATCCCACAGCTTGCAGCCAGCAGAGTACATTTTTATGCTTATCTGGAGGGAGGCACCACTATAATAGGCATAGTACTTGATTTCCAAAATTTTCTGCTGCCCCTGCAAAGCTGAACCCAACTTTCGAATGCAGGTACATGTCTAGAAGCTGCCTCACCTTGAATTCCAACCCACAAAATGTTTATAGACATCTCCTCATCACAGCCACCCACTTGGCCCACCGATGTCCCCTGTTTCCCACCTGGCTTGCAAAAGCCTTGTGTCCATTTTTTGGGCTAGCGGTCCCTACAGGAGAGAGTTGGTCTGCAATTCCCAGAAGTCAGCTCTTGGAGGAGGGAACGTTAAAGGAAAGAAATATTTTTCTTTTGTCTCTGAGTGTTGATTACCATCTTTTTCTTGATGCTGGAATATGCCCAAGTCAGAACAAAAAATGAAGGAAACAGCATTTTAAGCAAAAAGCTTTCTATTCAGAGAGCAATTCTAAACCATTTCCATGGGCCCGTGGTACATGTAGGCACTGCTGTCACCAGTGACATGCCTAACCCAAACCCAAGGGATTGTAAGAGCAGCTCTCCTGAAGAGGATCTGCCAGGTCATTTCTGGGCTGGCAAAAATCCCCTGAGTTACTGCCAGACACTAGAGCTCTCTGTCTCCTGGGGAGCAATACAGGCCTTGCAGGCTCAGCCCCAATTGAAGCTGCCCAGGGCAATTTTCAAGCTCCAAAATTTTCAGAGTAAAATATGTAGTGTAAAAGACATAAGAAGATTTCAGCCCAGCTCTAAATAACTAGAACTGGCTAGAAAAATGCTACAAGTATGTTGCAAAAGAAAATCTCCAAATGCTTTCTTTGCAATTCTTTCAATTTTAATTTGATTTAAAAGTATAGTTGTGTTATTTTTTTCATTGAGTAACTGGAGAGGAAAACTCCCTCTTCCCTTCATCCTTCCCTGCCTCAGGAAAAAAAGGGAGGGAGAAAGAAAAGAGAGTTGCTGCCATGATAATGACTTGAAATGTTTTTTCTTGAAAAGTTAAAGCATTTTGAAAAGAAATTTTCCACATTTCTTCTTGCTTTTGACATTTCTTCTTGCTTTTGAAAGATTCTTTTTAAGAAAAGTGCTTTAAGCTCCAAGTATTGGCTAACTTTATACACAAAATTCTTTCCCTGTTTTATTAAGGGAAGTAAACAAGGCACAAGTGATGGCTGAAGCAACAATTTTCAAGATGGTTGACACACAGGAACTTTTATCTTTTTAACTATAAAATTTGATTGGATTTCATCCCCCCCTGCCTCACTTCCTCCTTTCCTCTTTCTAAAAATTATTGCCTTTCACTTTGTTTTAATGGTGTTTATGTAATGTCATAAATATTCTTGTTTAAAACTGTAATTATTCCCTAGGATTAATTCTGTTCACTCTGAGAGGTTGTGCAAGTTTTCACTGGAGGGTATGTCTTTTATGTTCCTGTGTTTCTCCATGTAAAATGTAAGATGTCCCTTACTGAAGCCATGCCTGGGAAGGCAGGGTTAATGCTTTCCTTTTTCCTGTGGCAATGTTTGGAAGCATTTTTGTGGAGTGTTTAGTATCATTCCTCTTCGGGTTGGGATTAAGGTAATTGACAGGGCGTTGGGCCAGGGGTCCTTTAGCTGTCCAACATCGGCTGCATGGGGTGGAAGCATGCCATGGCCAAAGTCACTTCCTTTCTCTTTCTTTTATATCCTATTAGTCTGCCTGTGTTTTCGATTTCAGAGGAATTCCTATAAATACATGGACTGTAGCTGCTAATTGTGGGTAAAATATCAACTATGTGGAGGCGGTGGGAGTTTTCCCAAAATAAGGGCTACAGGACTCAGCCGTCTGTATTCTCTGAAATGTATTTGCTGTAACTGGAGATAATGATCAGCATTTTTTGTGACAACTGTTCTGCGTTACGTGAGGGCAAACAGTTTAAATCAGACCTTAAATAACAGGCTGCGTCCCATCTAGCACCGAGGAAGTGACTGACAGTGCACAAAGGCCAGATGCAAGTACATGGTGCCCAGCACGTTTACCTTTGGTGCTGTGCCTCATGTAACAAGCTAAAAGAAGATGGATAGCAAGACTTTCATGCCCTGGAGCAAAGGACAAATACTTGGAGCAACCGAGTAAAAGTTTAAAGAATGTGTAGAATACATATTTAAAATACACAGCTTGCCTGCTTCAGTGTATTTCAGCCATAATTTTGTATGGTATTATTTTTTCCTAATGTCTAGCAGCTTGAAAAGCCTATTCTTCCGGAAATGTTTGGCTCTCATCCTCCTAGACGGTTTCACAAGCAATCATCTTAATGCCCAGATGAATTGACTGTGATTATTCAGCATAAAATGAAAGAAGTTATGTACTGTTGGGGGAACACGCAGAGTTTAATTTTTATTCATTTGCACAAGAGGTTGAAAGCACAGGGCCCTCCTCTTGGCACTGAGCCCCAGCGGGCAGGAGCTCCTTGGCAGGAGCCCCACAGCCTCCCCTCATAGGAAAACTGCTTGATGCCATAGGGGTCATGCCATCAAGGAGTTGGTCAGTCACATCGCTGGGTAGAGGATAGCCTGGCACCTGCAGAAGAGAGTGCTGGACACAGTTCTCACTAAGCTAGATCAGGGTTTTGCCATGTTTGTTTGGTTATATCTGTATCTAAAAGAGAAAAGAAGAATGAAAAAGTGACTAGAAGCACAGTTAAAATAAGACAGTCTATGAAAACAGGCAGGAAATCACTGAGAGACCTCAGTGGAAAATCCCAGAAGAGGCAGGCATCCCCACACGTTCCCTTTCCAGGCCCCCCGTCACAAAGTCGGGGATCTCATTAGGTCATGTTTACTGAAGGCGCTTGTTTTCTGTCTTCTGATTCTGCCAGCGACAGGACATGGGGAGGACAAAGCCCGTCCTAAGTGACCACCGATGGAGCCAGCCCTATTCAAGGATTAGAGCTGCCATGGAAACTCAGTTTGCAGAGCTCACCACTGCAAACATGGAATGAATGGCCAGGTCAGCACCCGAGATTAAAGGGGAGGGAAGGAGGGAGTTGAGCAACTGTTTGCTCAACTCATTTCAGGAGCTTTCCTGGAACAGTCCAATATTCCAAAAATTGGATTGAAGAGTTTTTAGTTAAAACCAAAATGAGGATTTGAGGATTCCCCTAGTTTGAGAAAAGGGTTGTGTCTTCTGGATTCCTTCAATGAAGAAGGAAGTACTGCTCTACTGAGCAGTAGAGCTGAGTTAAGTATTGATTTAACTACACAATAACCTTAAAAGACCTAAAAGAGGTCTAATGATTAGATGTATTCTGAAAATAAATCCCAGAGGGCTTATCATTTAATGTAATGATTTACAAAATATGTTGTCAGCCATAACCTAGGAGTTCTACCTCTGATTCTGATTTTGATCATTGTGAGACAAAACTCATATGCAGGTTTTGACTGTACAGATTTTTGGCTAGCTACTCCTGGGTATGTTAAAGGTATGAGCAAATGTTTTACCACCAGGAAAACAAAACTTCTGTTACAAAACAGTACAGTGAGCAGCAAAATGTATTTTAACAAGCAAAACTATCTGCTTTTCTTTGGTTTCTGTTTTTTTTTCCGTACAAAGTATTTAAAAATTATATATTTTTTTCACTACAAGTCCCATAGCTGGGCAATAGCCTGTGATTTGAGAGACCTAAATTTACATCCTACTCCCTCTTATAGTCTTCCTTATGACCTAGAACAAATTTCTCTGTCACAGGAGTTCAGAGTAATATAGATATACCCTCCACAACCTGGCAGTATTTACCCCAGGGGCTACCTGTATGTTTTGAAATGCTCAGCTGGAGGCTGGGGACCTGGGAGCTCTGCTCTGAAATGTAGTGCAGATGGGCAGAAAATATCTTAAAAGCCAGGAGTGTGATTCATTGCCTCAAACTTTAGACCTGGAGGGAGCAGAGATGGTTAATGTGGTTTTATTAATGTCTTGCTCTCGGATGCAGCTGTGAATGACACGCTCAGTCAGGTTAGAAGAGAAAGCTGGTACATGAAAGCCCAGGTGACAGCTGCGTTGCTCTGGTAGGTGTATTATCCTGTCAGATACCCATGCCCTGACTGCTATTACTTGGCTGTGTTTTTCAGCCAACTGGGCACTCATTTTGGAGAACTTTTGTTTAAAGTTGAGTCCTTAGTAAGGAAAATGTCAGAAAACACATTTTTAAACTCAAAATTGAATCCATGGGTCCTTTTCCAAACATTTTCTCTCTTGGTGGAAAAGGCTGTGGTTTGACATTCTTAGTTCTTCGCAAATCCAAGTTAACCAGTTCTTTTAATCAGTTATTCCTATTTTCTATGAGGCAGTTGCTTAATACAGTGTTCAAATATCTTGCCAAAGTTAAACTGCTTGGTCATTTTGCAGATTTCCCATTTCTGCATAAAATAGCATGTCAACCTTTCTCTGGTGCTCTGGGGCCTCATAAACCCTCACAAGTTTCTAATGGCTCAGCAGTTGCCGTGGTTAAGCTGAAAACTGATTTTCCCAAATCCTTCCTTGTGTGGAGAAGCTTGAAAGTTCAAAATTCCGCTGAATGAAAAACTAAAGCAGGGGAGAAGTTCTGGAAATGAGGCAAAGTAAATGGGAAAAGTTTCACAGTTTTTGTCAGAAGGGAGGCCAGCATCCGTGGGCACAAAGCTGAAAAGGAACAGGTTACATGAAGCTGGACACTAGCTGTAAACAGAAGAAAACATCCAACTCTCATAGAGTGCCTTCTAAATTATCTGTTTGTAGCAGCAAACTGCAGAGATTTGATCTAAAAAGAAGGGAAACTGCAAAAGTTTGATCTCCTAATATTGATGTTAGAACCATCTGTGCAAATGTGGGTTTGTAGGTTCTGTGTGGGCACGCTCATCTCTGCAGAGCTGCCACAGAATCTTGCTTCACATGCACACATGCAAACCTCAGCCACCCTTTTTGCTGTGATGCCCCTGAGAGAAGTGAGCTAAATGCTTGTTTTCTTTTGCTCATAACCAAAGGGATCTGAGCAAAATTTTTCTCTCATCCTGTGGCTCAATATACAAAAGTTCTCGTGCATGTGCTGATGGCTCACTCTGGCTGGGTTGCCTTACAGCTGCCTCTTCTGCTTATAGAAATGTTAATAGTTTCTTGCTATATACACTAAAGAGGTTCCTCATTTACATGTGTTTTGTATTATCTGTGTTTGTGCTTTTCATGGTTTTTTTCTTCCCTCCCACAACTTACCACTATTCTCTTCTTTAACCCGCCCAACTGAAAGCTGACATTTTCTGATTAATTGTTCTTAGTTCTCTTCAAGTCACAAGACAGAAGAGTAGCTGTGCCCCTGTTTGGTTAAAGGAATACATTAAATACCAAATTTTGTCTTTCCTGTGTTTAAAAATATTTTTTCTTCTGCCCTCAGCAAGAGATGAAAAGATGACCCTGCAGAACAAAAGTCTCCATTAAATCAGCCATTGGAGAGGAGGCAGGCTGGGATTTTAATTTGAGTTTATTTTGCTTTGTGCTTAAATATATTTTTTTAACCCATGTTGGAAAAAAAAGAGGGGGGGGGGATGTTCCTAAATGAAAGGCAATTGTGTCCTCCCACTGGAGTTCAGCCTACAAGCTACCCTTTCTTGGGAGCTGATTTGATTTCCCTTGGATTTCGCTTCTGCAGGCAGAGTGTTTTATCTGCCTTTTAGCCTTTGACCCAGAGGTGCGACCTTTTCACTTTTATCTCTTTTGGAGTAAGCCTGGGCCCTGTCAGAGTTCCTTCAGAGACTAATGGTAAGTGCAGAGCAAGAAGGGTCATTTCTGACAGTAAAGAGGACAGAGCGCTGTGATGGGTGAGGGTGAGGTGCCTCCAGGCTGCTGTCCAGGACAGGTACCTGTGGTCCTGCAGCCTGAGCAGCCATCTCTGACACCGAGCAGAAATGACAGCCCAGGAGCAAGCAACTGAAGTTGTAATCCCAGCTAAACCTACCTTTGTCTCCCACCTTAGCAATTCGGTAGCAATAAATAAAGGCATAATCACTTTCAGGACAGATGCTTGTTCACCTCTTCCTGTTTGAAGCAGTTGGATTTAGTCTAGGTAAAAAACCACTCACAGAAATAATACTCAGCTGTTACTGTTAGCTTTTATGTTTTTAACTCTCCCTTCTTTTTTATAGAGAAGTCTTTTCTGTATCCTTGAATACAGGAGGCATTGAGCTTTGAAAGTATACATTCAGTTCTTGTTATTTAGAGATCCACAAAACCTAGGATCTGCGATGCCTTAGAGCAGCAATGTCAGCAGCACCCTCTCTCACACTACCCGAAGAGGACAGGGAAGATGTATCTGTGACAGAGAGCTGTCTGGGAGGTCTCCTACCATGAATCTTCCCGATGTTGCAGCAGAGAGAGAAGCTGCAGAAGCGATGTGATTGAGTGTCCCCTTTGTGGAGCTGGTATCTGTTTCAGAGTCTCGACAGTGGCTGCTGCGATGGCTCCTGTTCATTCTGCTCAGGCACCAAGGGAAGGCAACTGTGCTGGAGCTGTGGAGGTTCACCCTGCCTCAGGGTGCTCCAGGATGCATTGGTATGTGTGGAACATGCACTTCTTCAGGCTGCTCTATTCCTGACTCAGCAGAGAAGAGGGAAAGGAAAAGGCGAATAACAGCTACATGCTGTAGGATTCCCTCCTTCTGTTTTGGAAAAGAAAGTGCAGGAGGGAGTCAGAGAGGCAGAGAGACAGAGAAAATGAATAAGATGATTTTTGTGTGTTTTTTATTTGTGTGTATGTGTGGGGGTGATGGTGGTGATGGTTCCATGTGGTTTCAGTGGGTGTGAGCTTGGACCAGGACTTATTTTGAAAAACGGAGTGTGAAGGGGGTGCAGAAAATTGCTTTAGAAAACAAGATTCTGAATCACAGAGAAACATGTCCAGCACACATTATGAGGAGTAAAGTCTGATTGGAGATCCCCAGTGCAATGAAGTTTGGGGAGGTGACGTATTCTGTTAGGGAAAGGGAGAATTCTCAAATATTTGTTTTTTATTAAAAAATTTCCTACATAAATTTTCTGTGGAAAGGAAGGATTTTTAGGGAAATTCCTCACAAAGAGTAGAGTTTCTCTCTATAAAAATGCAGTTTTAAATAGAAATATTTCCATCCAGTTATCCTAGAGATGACAACTCTAATGATCAGGTAGCTCTGGAGGGGGGATGTGGATCAGGAGTTCAGTCATCATAGAAATGACTTGATATAGCTACAAAATGGGGAATAGCATGTGTTCAATATCCTCCAAGAAACACAGGATTACAATGATTAGAGAATCCTCCCCTTCCTAGCTCACTTGTGCTCAAAAGCCACTTGGTGCACAAGAGGTGCTCAAACGGACCAGAGCCCACCAGAGTAGAACCAGTCACTCGTTATTAACACAGCCCAGCAACACCAAGATGCTTTGCTATAAACAATGCTTTGGGGTTTGTTTTTTCTTTCCTACAACACAAATGCTCCTAAGCACAGAGATGGCTTTTACACACGAATGCACATGGCTCATTTCTTCATTATGTTTCCAGTGTGTGCACATTGGTAGAGTTTACTGATCTTCAACAACTCTGCTCTTTCCCCCAGACCAACCCATTCTGTGCCAGAGGCTGGTGTTCATCCTGGATACCAGTGTGTGTCACACCAGTGGAACGTGAATTTTGCTGGCGTTTGCGCACTGCAGATGAAGTTTCAGATTTCCAACTCTTCTATTTGATTGTCACAATGCTCCTATTTACCTAGCTTGTTTTTACAAAAAGTAAAAATATAAATGTTACAGCAAGAAACAGAAAAGTTCACCCAGAATTTCCACCACTCAGTTGTACAGAAAACCCACTTTGCATTTATTTCTTAAAATAACTTTTTTAAGATCTTTTTCCCCCATGGAAGATTTTTTTTTAAAAAAAGCTTATTGAAACTTGTGGGCAGAGGATTCATTTGGCTCACACTACCAGTCTCCTTCAAGGTGATGGCTGAACTTGGCTTTAAGAAAACACTACATTTATCGTAAGGAGTTTGCCTTGCGTGAAAAGTAAATAGTCTTTCAATGGTTAGGATTCATTTTGGTAACTCAGTGTAAATCAGTGTAAAAAATAATATCAAACAATAAAAATTATGTTTCACCACTGCGGTGGATCATAAAGTTTCCAAATGTCTAATGTTGATTTTATCAAATCTGGAAAGAAAAAAAACTTCTCAACCTCCCATGGAAGCTGCTCTCCAGGATCCAGCTTCAGTATTCAGTCTTTCCTTCTAGTTCTTGTATCTTACTTCTTTGGAACTTTCACCCACCACCAAATCACAGTAATTTCTTACAGAGTCTCTAATGTCACTTCCTCAGGGTAGAAATTGAAGTTGGGTATCAATTGCTCTTCTCTAGCTGTATGTATATGTATCTTTAGGATGAACTGACCCCAAGACCACAAACTCACAATCCTTCCTCCTTCCCACCCAGTAATTTATAAAAAGTAACTGACTTCTGAAAACAGAAGTCTCCCATGTACCAGACAAAAGTGAAGAAAGGTCCAGTTTGGGTCTGGAAAAGGCTGAGTACAACTCTCAACTCTGCCACATAACCTGTCTGCAAGTAATTGTGCTTCTTCGCAACCCATGCATAAAATGGAGACATAAAAATGGTCAGTCACAAAAGTGGTCTCAAATCTTGCCTCAAAACTTGCCATGCCACTAAACTGTGACGGTTTGTTTTTTCTGTGAATTTGAGCCTGGGGGATATGAGAATTTGAGATTTTTTTTTTTTTTTCTTTCTGAAACCACTTAGTTACAAAGATCTTGGGCAACAGCCTTTTGACAAAACGGAATTGGATAATGAAATTCCCAGAGTTGGCTCATGGGACATCTCTGCCAGTCTTCAGACTCTAATCCTGACATGTACCTGACAGTGGGGTTTTGGAGTTAGAGTCATTTTTATATGAAGCAAGCCAGAACAAAGACTCTGTTAGGGATGCATGAAAGTGCTCGCTGGGGTGTTATGCTTAATTTTGGTATATACCTGTTGCTTGCTGGCTTTAGATGATGCCCACTGCCTTCACCAATGGACTTTATTTATAGCAGTGCATTGGGGAATGGTGAATTTCTTAAAGCACAGAGGCTCCTCAGATCCATACGTGTTCCAACTTTGTCAGAGAGAAATATTCCGACATCAAATGAATTTTTGCAATTTCCATTGAAGACACTTAATTGCAGGATGATTCAGGGCACTGTAAGCAGCCAAATTTCCCTATACAGTCAAGGAGAAGCAGTGTCTCCTAGGGCTGTTGCCTGCCCAGTGCTAGACAGTATGACTGTCTCCTTACCAAATCATTCAGTCTCTCACAAGAAAATCATGATTCAGACTGAAAAATCGCAGGACTTCTTAAAACCAGAAAGGCTAATTTTGTTTTCTCAGTGCACTCATGTCAGGTTTTCAGGCTTCTCCTCTTCAGCCGTGATGGCAGCAATTTACTGTGTGATCGAGCTGCATGTGTACTCTTGGTTCCTGATTCTGAGCCTCCTGCAATAAGAAAAAGTAATATATTAAAATAGAAAGGTTCAGCAAATAACTTTTCTGTGTACCTGGCAACTTGTATATCAAAGAAGAAAGAGGTTGGAGTGCTGGCTGAGTGCTGCCTGCTGGAAACAGAACATTTTGCTCCTGTTTGGTGGTTTTCTCTCCAGTGTCAAAGTCACCCTTAATTTTCAATATCTTAGGACTGTCTCATCTTTTGAACACCCAGACATCGGCATTTTTTCCAGTTCTTCTGGCCTGTGTCTATTCTGCTCTTTCACTACTTCTTTTGCTTCTTCATTTTTCAGCTTTTTGAACCTGAATCTCAAAATATATTCTCCATTTCTCTCCTTATCAAAAAAACTATAGCGCACTTTTGGAGGAAAACACAAGGCTTTCTCAAACACACTTTGTTTTACTGCACTGAACACAAGGCTTGGCAGACACGGTTGTGGACAACATGCTGTAGGACGTTCAAAAGAAGATGGCTATGAAAAGCTGTGGCACCTGTGACCCTGTTTCCAAAGCACAGGCAGATTCCCAAGCCTGGCTTTACAGAGAAAAAGGTAATCTGAACATTTTACACCCCAGCAGACTCTCTGCAGCAAACAGGCATGAGCCCATGGGTATTTAAATACAATTTTGATTTTTATCTATCTGCCTCTAATTACTTTTGATTCTTAAGACTAAACTTTGTTCTACTCATACACCTGTGGTGGTGGTGCTGTAGAGCTGCTCTCTTTTGGAGTACTAAACACCAGCAGCACTCAGGATGTGTCCTGGGCCTGTATGTGATGAAGTGAAAAAACATCCTGCTGCCTACTCTGTCAAGGGTTTGTTTTTCTGTGAAAATCCTTTCTCTTAATCTTTGATTTATGATTGTCTGAGAAAATATTCTAATAAGCATTGAAACACTGAACAGGAATCTCCCTTGGGAAGGAGGCTGCCACCCTGATGCTGCAGTCTCCGTGCCATGCCCTTCTCACACCCTGACTGCCTGATGTCAGGAAATCCTGGATAAAAGGGGCTGTCTAGTCCTCAGGAGAAGAACAAAACCTGACTCATGAAGTGGTCTTAGTCTCACAGTAAAGTTAATTTATATTTTCCTTTTGTCTCACTTAGTTCCTGAGAGTATTCGAGTGACCTCTGCCTCTAAACATTGTACATTTCCATTTTCATTCTAGCATCCCCATGTCAAAGAAACAATTGAGCTTTCAAGGGAAATCCGAGAAACAGAAGCAAAAGAGATAACAGAGGCTTCTGAAATGGTGGTGGTGACAACCCAACTGGCTTCAGTGCATTTGAGTCCTACCTATTGAGAATTTTTCTCACCTTCACAAAAAGGGCCAGTATCTGTTACAGCCACATGTGTCGACTCCAGAGATGCACCCTGTTGATTAGGTGAACTTTGTGTACCTGATCTGGTGGTATTCAAAGGCCCAGACACAGACAAGATGTTCTTATTATTCATGCCTCCCCTACTCAGGTGCTGTGTGCCGCTACTGTAACTCAACCCCCAAAGATGTATTGCTGAAGACCCCTTGTGCATCTACCACCAGCTATAATGCCGGTTATTGTAAGCTTCTCCACGGTGGCAATGGGACTGCCTACAGACTCTGTGTGCTGGCTGGGCTCACTTTAAAACACAAACACAGTAGGGATGGAGAATATGGTAAATATTTTGTAGGATGTTGAGGTTTTGAAAGGCTGAGGCTAATCATGCTTTCTAACAGAAGGTTCATCTGTTTTTGCTGCAAAAAACTGAAACAGGATAAATTCAGTTATCATACTGTCACGATACTTGAACCTTAATACACTAATATATTTGGAAAGAGTCTGGAGAAAGGGGCTGAGACTGAGATGGCAATGTTCACTGGTGGGATCATCTTGGAGAAAGCAAATCTGACTGGTGAGATGCAGAGGGATCTCACAGTCCTGAGTGACTGCATGACAAACTGATAGTTTAACTCTGTAACCTTGACAGGTGAAAAGACATGCACAGCAGGCTGGGTTGTATAAATAATTGTGTAAGTAGGTAGTGCAGTGCAAGCAGCAGACTGAAGAAAATGAGGCTTCCCCTGTATACTTATTAGACCACAGCTGCAACGCTGAGTCCAGTTTTAGGCTCCCAGTATAAGAAAGATTTTGGTAACTGTGAGTCCAGCAGAGGGCCACCAGGATGGTGGCAACTGGAGTGCTTGCCCTTCAAGGAGAGGCTGGAAATTGGGGTCTGTCTGGCCCAGGGAGGTGATGGCTTTCGAAGTCTTCCAGTATATCCCAGCTTTGAGCGGGTTGTTGGGTTTGATGACCTCCAAAAATCCAACCTGAGTTATCCTGCAATTCCAGAATCCTTAGGACAGTTAGATCAAGTAAGTAGTTTTATTTAAACTTCAGCAATCATGTTTGGGAGTGGTCTTGAGAAGTAAGCAGAACAACAGAAATTATTAGGAAGGGAGCAGAGAAAAATAGGAATTTTCAACATAAATAAAAGGTGTGCCTGGATCATGAACATCATGTGCAAACCTGTTCTCCCACTAAACAAAAACGTGGGTGGAAGGGAGAGAAGGGTAATTAAAAGTTTGAAAATGAGAGTAATTCACCTAGTACTATTCTTCTTGGAAAAAAGGTAGTAGGGTAGCTATAATGTAGAAAATAAAATCATGACTATCATGAGAACATGAAAGAAACTCGGTGGCAGTTTCAAAACAGTCAAAGTGAACCATTTCTGTGTTGTAGATAGGATGTCTCAAAAAAGCAGCTGGCTTGTGACTGGGTAGGAGAAAAAGTTGGATTCTATTGACACGTTGTCAAGATTTCTACGCAAGTTTTTCAGAAAATGAAGAAAATGAAGAATAAATTAAGAAAGAAAATGAAGAAAATCTAAATAAGAATACATTACATGAATGCTGCTATTCAAATGGATTGAGACAATACATATATTTAGCAGTTTACAGGTTTCTTAAAGAGTGTTTTCACGTTTGCATAGTGCTAGTTGTACCTCTGTTCCAGTACAGCTTCCTGGAAATAGCAAGTTAAAATTTTATTACATGAAAATCAGAGTATTTTCTACAGAATTCAGGATTAATTTATTACTGTTAATAGCATATACCTATTAAAATGTATATAGGGACGTACCTTCTAAAAGGTGTTTTGCATTTGCCTCATATTGCTGTGCATGTATGGGCCAGACAGGGCAGGTGGCCAAGGGGTTGTTATCCTGTGGCCATGCTTGCAGGCAGGGAGGCTGCAGCCCCTCCTGTAGCCCTTGGGGCAGACTTCATTGTTGCTTTCTTATCAGTGGTACTCAGTGTCATGGCTGCCTGATGGAGCTCACATGCCATTGCTGGAAAAGCCACACACTTTTGCCCACAGCATGAGCAAAGACATCCCCAGATCTAGCAAATGTAAGCATAAGTCATTTGATTGCTACTGTTTTCCTGCAGTCGATTCACTTGCTAGGGGTTTTATTTTTCTGTCCCCTTCTAGTCAATTTTTAAGTCCACTGAAAACTTTACATTTTTTTTCCCCTGAAGACTTCTGCTTTATGCAATTTAATAATTCTTCCATGTGAATCTATTGGCAAATTTTGTCTCTACATTTTGGAGTAAGCAGATCAGACCCAGCACTGAAATTTAACTAGTATCTCTTTTTCCCCCCTGAAATCCAGTTCAGTTCTTCATGAAGCTTGCAGAATGTACAGTTCACATAAAGATTAGATTTTGATGAAAGTCTTACTAAAATCTCTGATGGTAACAGACGTAAAAACACTCATAAAAGAAATAAAACTGATCTAGGAGGGTTTCATGAAAACCTTTTGTTTCTAATCTAGTTGGTTGCTCTTGCATGCATAATACTCCCAGTTTCATCTAGGACTACGTTCAGATAGGTTTATAAAAGGAGAATGTTTTATTACTCATACATACCCATTTCTACAGACTGGATTGAATTAGGATCCCTTTGGTGCTATGTCCAAAATAAATAAAAAGCCAAAACAACCAAAACCTCATTTTGAAGGTAGATTCTGCTTCTTAGCTCAGCACTGGGAAACTTATATTAAAGGAAAAAAACCCCTCACCATTATAACTAGATCTTTTTAGTTTTATTCCACAATTTTAAAGTTTCTCTTCCAACTTTGAATAGGTCCAGTCTCAGATTAAGCTGATCTTCTCATTATTGATGGAAACTTTGAAGCTGTTTATCCCCTGACAGAGAGCTGAAGGTAGGAGAGCCCATAAAATTTTCCACATAGCACAGGAACATGGGGAGAAAAGAATTTAGAAAGGAGACACAGGGCTTTTCTCCTGAACTTGAAATCCTGGCAAACAGTTCCTTGAAGTTGTAATTGAAAATCAATCTGATGTATAATTAAATTCTAGTCATCACATATGCACCAACTAGTCTCTGCAGCTCTCAGCCGAGGCAGCAGCGGAGCGGGACTATCGATCCTGGAGCGCTCCTGCCCCATCAGCAGCACTCAGCGGCTCCGCCCGGGACCGCCCTGATGCGCGACTGGCGGGCGGTGCCGCGCAGCTCCCAGACTGGAGGACAAACAGCCGACTCCAGCCAAGGTGTCCAATATTCCCTGATCATTTAAGTGCATTGCACAGCGAGCCCAGACTAGTCCCACAGTCTCCGTGCTGCCATCAGTCTTTCCAATAAATGAGCCCTGAGCAGGCTCCAGAGAGAAAAGGAAAGTAGGCTGATCAATTCTCTCCAATATTAGGTTTTCATTTTAACTTCCCCTCAACTGCTGTTCGAGTTAGGTGGTCTGTAATTATATTCATCAAGGTCTCTCAACATAAATTGACAGCCCTGCTTTAAGGGCATAGCTCTAGTTTGTTTACTAAGTCAGAGAGAGAGAGAACTAGCATTGATTATTTCTCTTAAGAAGACGAACTATAATGGTGCTTTTTTTCAAATTATTTAGTGTTTCTAAAGCCAAGCTATGCAATCTATACATGGTCCTTGCTTATCTCCCTTTATTCCTGACAAAGAGAAAAATTATCTTGTCTGCTGCTCTATACACTTTGGATATTAGCATTAATATTAAGTGGCCTGTGTTCCTCTTCTGTGCTACATTATTAATTTGTCTAGATATTTACAGTGTGCTCATCACTGTATGCATTTAGCTCTGCCAGAGTGTGCATGTTCACACGTTGCCAACACAGAAAACCTCACTAACTTACAAGTAAAGTAGCATCACTGAATCTCTCTCTTGTACAGAAGAGAAACAATATATTTAAATGGAAAACTAATCATGTCTGGTAAAACTAATGGGATTCTTCAAAAATGTTGCTAGATAGCTGGGCAAGGAAACAGATTGACATTATTTACTTGACTTTTCGAAAGAGCCATTGATAATCTCCCTTGAAAAGCCCCTAAGAAGGTAGGCATGAGGCAAGGGGGAAGGAATAGCCCAAATCAAACAGCAGTAAGAGCTGGGCTGATAGCAAACCTGGTGAGGCCTGGCTGGCAGGTGGGGGTTGCAGGCACTTGCCTGTTAAGACACCTTCCAGTCCTAATTACAGGGCTGGTTTTCATGCTTATAATTTTAACTGTTTGTGCAGAAATTTTCCCTGCTGGTGCCTGCCCCAAGCTGGCTTGTTGTCTCAAAAAGAATTGTCTCTTCAAAACCAATCCAACTCCCTTAACAAGAGAGTCATGGAAAAAAATGTATTTCTTTGCTTCTTGAAAGAACAAGCAAAAAAACTACAGTAGCTTTTTGTCTGAAACTCCAGTGCCTCTATGCTGTGTCTGGCTTGTGTGGGATGAACTCTAGCACTGCAGTGGTAGCTGGTCCTCCCAGATCTCTGCATCTTCCTCACTCCTGCACCCTGACTCCTGCTTCCCTGCCTTCACCACCCCACCATCTAGCATCCCAGAGGGGCTGCCTGGTGTGGAGAAGCCTCCAAAAACAGGAATGGAATTCAATGCAATATGGTTGTTACTGAGATAGCTATGATTCTGTGGAGGGACAAACTTGTCCTGGTGTTGAGCATGACTCTGAAATCAGGACAAGCCATGCAAAGAGAAGAAAACACCTTGTGTGTGTCCCCAGGGACAATAAAAGTATTCAGGAAAGGACAGCAACGACACACAGCAATTATTTTATTAAGGTGTTCTCCTTCTGTGAGTAGAGCCGCTACGATGAATCCTTGGACAACAGCCAAACTGGACTTTTGCAGGACATTGTTCTTATGTGAGCTGTTGTGCTAATTGTCTGCCTTAGGACAAGAGACATGGACTACTCCCTGCTCCTGCATTTTGCTGTTGTCCTTGTAATCATTTACCTTCCTCTGCTTTCTATTCCTGAGTTTCACCACTAATCTCAGGGCCAGCTCTGTGTTTTTTTTAGGGATGGGTTAAACCCTGCCTTTAAACAGACCAGCTAGGGACAGGTTAAGATGGGTAGGTAAGAGGAAAAATGGAAGGAAAATTGAGATGGGGACAAGGGGCCCATTTGGGAGATGCTGTGACTGCAAATTAGGCAGACTGATGTGCAATGGGGTCCTGGGAAGCAAGGCTATGGTCAGCAGATGCTTGAGGACACAGCTGGGGAAAAGGCAGCCTGGAGCAGAAAGGGTTAAGCCCCGACTCAAGTAGGCTATGGCACATTTTCCTTAAGAAACCAAACAGAGATTGTTCAGTTTCATCATTTGTCTGATGTTCTCATGCAAAGTACTGCATGCCCGGTCACCTTCCTCTGCTGTGTTAGGGCTAATGGCTTGCCACTGATGCTTTGGTGTCTCAGGCAGCTGGAATCCACATACCACACACAGCTGTCACTGAGGACTTCACCAGTGTCACAAGGATGCAGTCCGACTGTACTATTTATGGTTTTCTCCAGAAGGTCCCTGCTGAAAAAAAACAGTGTTAAGAAACACAGAGTAAAAATGTTACCTGAAATGTTAAATTAAATATTTATGATGTGTAATTGCTTCTTTGCAGTGCGTTTTCAGGTCATGGAATAGTTTACTAGTTTGTTGTGAAGTCAATGAATAGTTTCTGCAAGAAAAAAGGGAAAAGAAAAGCTCGTACTCTTTCCTTTTGCTATGTTAAATGTCAACTTGAAATGTCAACTGCATTTTCCCGTACTTTCCTACTTAAATGCAAATAATAAACATGCAAAGGAAGTTTTGATTTGGATTGAACAAAATAGTCTTCTGGTGAGGGATAGGCCCATTTTGCAGATGATAAGCTAAGCCACAGAGTCTAGGGAGAGACTATCTGCTGAATTTGGAGCACCTATCTGAGATGCCAGGACCTAGATTTCTTAGCATTTGGTATCAGAGTGCGTTCCATATATGCAAAGCAAAGTTTGCATTGACTTTGTTCATGACTGAGGGCTTCGTAACTTCAGCAAATCAGATCCTGAATTGCATCAGGCAGCCATGAAGAGGGACAACCCCAATTTCCTCTTCAACGTGCGATTGCTTTGAGAACCTTGGGTTTCCTCTGATCACTGTCCCTGCAATGGGACACTGGTCCTTAAAGAAAATCATATTTGCATTTCTAGGCAAAACCCAAGGATTCTGAGGGCTGAATGCAGTGCAGTGCATTTTGCTGCAAAGTGAGAATCCCCCACAGGTAGCTGAAATGTCATTCCTTTTCCTTCTCATTAAAAGAATGAATAGTACTTGGGTTTGCGTAGGCTGCCTGGAAGGAAATGTGAGGAGAAATAAGAATTTCTATTTTGACTCTTCCCAGCATATTCAAGTCCACAGTTACAAATTAGAAATGAGCCCAGGGACTATGGAAATACTGAAAAAAGAGGGCTGTAGAATTGTTTTCCTTTAAAAGGAATAGAAGACTGCATGCAAACCTGTAAGGCTTTGTATCATCCTGTAAGGCTTTCTTGCACGCTCACTAGGAACAGGTCTTTCCTTTATGATATTCACAAATGAGAATTTGTGGAACTTTGAGTTGGTTGCAACTGCTGTTTAACATCTTTGGACAGGACTCATGTAGGGGCAGCGTGACTTCTTGGCCTCCAGTAAGATCGTAGAATCATAGAATGTTTTGGGTTGGATGGGACCTTTAAAGGTCACCTAGTCCAGCCCTTGAACATTTTGAGTAGAGTCTTTTGGATATGATTAGACTGGAAACTCCCCACTGGAAAAAGCCACCTCTTAGTCCCATCATTGCTGTGCACCATTTCAGCACAGGGCCAACTCTTACATGTTGATGGTCATGTCCATAGCACTGTAGCTTGCTGTGGTTCTTCCATTCTGCCATCCAGGAAGACACTGCACCGGCACCTCCTTAGTGTGCACTTCATTGGCACTAGTCTCTGGCCAGGTATCTTTTCTTTTTTTTTTTTTTTTTGTTGTTGTTGTTGCTAGCTGTTTCTTTTTTTACAGAGTATCATTTTCTCATGGCAGAAGCCAAACCTTTTGAAAATTTGCTATCAAATTCTGGCTCTCCTTAAAAGTTTAACTAATAAAATCATGGAGCCTGGTGCTTTTCCTTTTCCAGTGAATGAGCACAAAATATAAATTACCTCTCTCTCAAATTCCTCTGGCTCAGTCAATTTTTGTTCTAAATGAACTCTAACCTTCTGGATTTGAATAGAGATCCATATGGGAGATACTCCGGGTTTAACTGCAGCTTCTTCTGCTCTCTGCATCACCATTTCTGTTTGCTTCAACTTCACTTGAGTCATTTGTTTGCCAGTCACTTTCTCTCTCCAGTCCTGGAAAGCCATCAGAATTGATTTCTGTAAGTATTTTAAATACTTCTGCTGATTTCTGTAGGGCTGTCTCAGAATCTGCATACATTGTTGTCAGCTGGGATGGAACTGGAAGATGCTGCATTTGCACCAAGGGAGAAATACCCCTTCCCACATCCTTCTGTTCCACATTTTTTCTCTGGCCTTCTGAGCAGAAAATTTTTGAAATAAATAGTCAGTGAAAATAAATATGAAATCCTGGCTCCATGGAAATCAATAGCAAAATGCCTGCTTGACTTCAAAGGGCTGACCTAGAAGGTTAATGGCACTAATTTAATGCAGCACATAGGATAAAATCCACTTGTGAGACATGTACTGTACCTGAGGAGCTGAGGGTTATAACGTGACATTGTTACTAGCTGGTTTAGTTGAAACAGAACCTCATTTTTCTCATGGCTTGGACAATTGTGGACTTTGTCATCCTTTTCCTATAAGTAAGCTAATCTTTTTATTGATATAGTGCACACCAAGTACCACAGTGATTTGTGATGTGGGAAGGTCTTTTGTTGCAATTTCAGCATGGCCCGGAAAGCAACTTTAACGACAGAAATGGAAAAACCAGTTATACATGCCAAATCATTCTTCTGAGAGTTCCTCTAAATGATATGAGGGAGTATAAGCCCTACAATACAAAGAAATTGTGGAAAATCTGTAGGCAGCATGTGAATCACTTTGTCATGCTTCTTTATGGCACACATGGCATCACACACTTTATTTAATGCAGCGCCCTGCAGATCAAATCCATTTGGAAGAAAGATGACTGGTTCTGTGGAGCTGCTGGACATGAATGAAATAGGTGTGGAAGACATGCCTGCAGTCATCTGTGAAAATGTCAGGGCAAAACAGGGGCATTAGGAAGACTCCAGAATCTGTATGCGAGGTTTTAGTTTTTGTCCTCATTGGACTTTGAAAGGTATTTTTCTAGATTCAAGTTAACCAGTTAAAAGCTTTATTGCTTTGGGTCATATTTGCATAATGGAATTAAAAACACATATTTGAGGAAAAGTGAAATTGAGCAATTAATTAGTAAGTTTCAGGATTTCCACCCCTCCCTCCCCCCCCGAAAGAGGGCCTAGGAATAAGATCTAGGTGGTGAAACTATTCATTGAAACATTTTTTGACATTCGCTCAAATGTCTTGAGTAATCTAACAAACTGGTGGGATTTGAAATTGCTTTTGTTCTTGTTAAGGCCTTGTTCATCCTTGCCTGCATAGTCCTGCCTGCCCCACTTCTCTCTCCGCAGCAGCCCTGGTTTGTGCATGGTTAGAGGAGTGCAGGAGAAGCCACAGTAGAGCCCATATGGCTTTCCTGCTGAAACACGCCTGCACCCCACCCAGGCAGATGGATGTCTCAGCCAACTTACTAGCCAAGTTAGAACAGGCAGGTGGTAATGTCCATCTTTAGGTGCATTTCAGTGGTTTTGCAGCCTGAAAAGTAAAATAATTGCTGTAATGTTATTTACTGCCTAACATTAGCAGCCCAAAGAAACCAGCATCTTGGTTGGGCCATACTGGGAATCCCATCACAGAGGTCCTCTGAATTTATTGTAATTTTGTTTCTTGCCGGGACTATAGGGATATCAGGCTGGGCTTTGTAATAACTCCATCTTTGGGAAGAGGTCGTGGGATTTGCCAGCAATTAGGTTCTGTCATTGGTGATCAGCCACACTGGAACTGTGTGTGGAGTTTTCAACATAATCCCCTCTCTGCAAAGGGTTTCTTCAAAGTCTGCTTCCTGGCATGACTCCTGCTGCACCAGGCAGGGGATGGGAAGGCATCCCCCTCACTACTGCCTTTCCTGCCAGTTGTGAGGGGACTATGTGAGGGTCTCCAAAAGCAGACTGGATTGTGTTAACTCTGGAAAACTCCAGACTTTTCAAGTTAGAGTTTTGAATCCATCTTTTTCTGCCACTAGAGCATCTAGAAATCTAAAAGTATTTTATCCAGAAGTCACACTTGACAGTTCTCTGTACTACATAATTTAGCTATTACCCGTATGTACTTTTCATTCTAAAAATCACTCTATTTTTAAAAACTTTCTGCAGGAAAGGCAATATCAGAATAAAATATTAATAAATATGTATACTACGGTAATGAATACTTTGTAGAATCAATTCTAGACTAAAAAAATTCAGATAACTTATATGATTTTATTTATTATATTGACCTGCCCTGCCCGCAGCACTTGCTCTGTGTGCATCTCCCTACGGGCAGCTTTGCAGAAGTGGTAATTTTGTGATCACATTTTCCCTGTTCATGTTTCTTTCCTGTCTGTACTCAAATCCTTTAACACCTTTATACTATGGGTTCAGTGGAAAAACTCTACAATTCAGCTGCACATGCATGCATGCTTCCACTTTTATTTTGTTATTGGGCCCTGCTGTCTGCTCTTCCACTTAAAACCGACCAGAACATTTAATCTGTGATCACAGAACATACCCAATACAACCACTGCAGTGGTAAAGTGATGTGAAGAAGCTATTTAAAGTGTTTAAACATATTTTCATGACATATAGCAACTGGAAACAACAAAAATCTCATGTGATCTGTGTGTACTTTGCAGACCATCAGTTACCATGTCCCCAGCTGGCATAATACCATTGCAGTACTCATCCCACTCCCCAGCTCTCATCCCTCACCCTGTTCAGTGGGAAAACAAAGTTTTGCAGCTTTCAAGAGCTTCTGCCTCTATTAAGGGTCTTTTTAAGACCAGGCAGCTCACAAAATGAAGACACAGAAATGAACATAATTTTCTCTACCTTTCTCAAGCTAATCCTAGGGAGATTTTTTGATCTATTTAAGTCACAAAATTTCGTCAACAACATATAATAAGGGATGTCTTGTTTCCATTAGGATTAATATCACAATTTTGCCTGATTATTCTTAGCACTTAGTGGAAACAATGCATCTTTTGTAATAAAGCTTCTACCAGAAACCTTGGATGTTTTACAAGAAGGAAACATTGGCTAAGACTGCAACATAAAAATGTGGTATATGATTCCCATATAGATGTGTAGTATTAATACATGCTGCCATGCCAAGAGGTTGCTGGTATACCACATTCAGAATGGAAGGGAAATGTATTTTTCTGCTGCCTTTCCATGCCTTTTTTTCAAGTGAGGGATGTAGTACAATATATTAATGTAATAATATGCTTAAAATCACTTATGTTCAAATGAAGTAAAGCACTCCAAAGCATCCACTGCATCCAAAACTATGCCCTTATGGTTTCAATTAAAAGGAAATTGTTTGCTTTGTGAAACTTTGCCTGGATCTCTTATTCTTCCTCATGGTTTGAATACAGCTCTAAAAAGCTACTGTATTTGGAGTTGCTAATCACGTTTCAGCTGGTAACAGTCATATATCAAATCCTATCATGTCACACCAATATTGGTCATTAAGTCTGTCTGCAATAATAAAGGTTACATATCATCTTGTTGACTTTTTCACATGGCAGTATTTTCCACAACTCCACATAAAGAAAGGGATTGTTGCTTATTTAGAAATGGCAATATGTAGTTATAAGTATCAGCCAAGCAACTGAGTTAAGGAAGGAGGGTTTTATTCAAAGTGCTGAGAGGGAACAGATGTATATCTTGTCATTTTCTCACTTTACCTTGTGATATTTCGTTGACTAATTGGTATTGTGACAATGAGGGAACTGCTTCCAAAGGAGTCAATTACTTAGTCCAAAATGGCCAATAAAAGTGTCCTGTGAATTGAAATGTAGTTCAGTTTGAAAGGAAATTATATCTCCCTAGAGTCTAGTAAATGGTTTGGGAAAAAGTTCTCTCCTTTGTTGCAACAATCCATGCTGGAAAATATCTTTTTATTACATTTGGTTGACTTTAAAGACATACTGGTTCAAATAAATTGATGGGAGAATAAACAAAGAACGAGTTCTTGTGAATGCTGCTAAATTAAATTGGATGAACTGAAGGCACTCAAGGCAAAAAGTCTTCATCTACTCAACATTTCCTTGGGCATTTTGCTGGCTAATTTTACAGCCATAGGCAAATGAACAGCTTTCTTTTCCTACAGCCTAGTTGTTGTTGCTTTGTGTTGTTGTCACTCATAATATTTTACTAGTTTCTGTTTTATTTCTTTCTAATCCACTGTCGTATTTGATCCTATCACTCTAAGAAATCTTTTCAAGAGAAGGCAGACCATCAATAACATCTGGTTTATCTCTGTATTTCCCCTAGGTTTCGTGTCTTCAGCATGATGGTTTATGAGTGTTTTTCCACCTTCATTAGCCAGACCACTTTATGAAGATGGCTAAACAACATTATCTCCACTTACCAGCTGGAAACAATGATGCATAGAAAGAAGAGTGGCTTCCTGAGGCAACTCAGGAACAATGAGTTCAAGAATGAGTCACTGCTGAGGTACCCAGATGGTCTGCTCTCCCAGTGCCCTGCCCATGACTGACCTGCCATAGCATAGCTCCTGCATCTGCGGGAGAAGTGAGAAACTCATGCAGGCACTGGTTTGTTTCTTTGGCTCTGCTGGACACTGGTCTTACAGGTGAAGAAAAATACTTCCTCTCAGACTTCCAAAAATAATAAAAAAAAAAGTGTTTATTAAAGTGTTCCCTAAAAATACTTATTGAATATTATCAACAAAACTTTTGATGTGAGAACTAAAGGCAGTTCAGCTGCAGTTCAGCAGAGATTCCCCAGTTGTTTTTGGCTGAGTCAGTCTGTGTCTAGCAGCCATCTGGATGTATCAGTGCCTTGCCAAGACACAGGGCATTGGATCAGCTCAGCTATTTCTAAGTTACGTTGATGCCATTTCTGAAGATGAGCAAGCCTGACAATCAAACTTCCAGGATATGTCAAGGCATTTCTTGCCAAACAGTATTCACACTGGGTTAGTTGTTGTGTGTTCTGGGAGATATAGACCGTGCAGAGACTTCACACTTTATTCCTAATTACAGGGGAATCCCCAAAGAGCTGAGATGTAGATGGGTTTTATACTTCTCCGAAAGCCACAGGAATCTTCCTTCCCCTCAGCTTAGATTAACGATTTGATAGCTTGTCAGTAGCCTTTAATTAAGGTTAGTCTCTGGCCTAAGAAGTTTCTCGTGGTTCCTCTCCAGCAGAAGAACTCGTCTATACTTGCCCTGTTGTAATCTTCTAGAAGCATCTGCAGCTTGCCATGGTCAGAGACCTGAAATTGGGGTAGGATGGATGTCTGGCCTGTTCTGGTAATAAAGTTGAACTTTTTTGTAAACTTGCATGTTCATGCACATAGAAGGACAGAACCAGAGAATAAGTACAGTTCTATGGTACACCTTTGGTAGACTATGTTAAGTATTAATGCCCCAAATTTGTAAAATCAATAAATCCCATTTGAAATACAGAGTAGTGAATAGCCTGGATTTATCTCGTTTGTTTAGATTATGATGAAGAAATGGAAGCACAGCATCCTTTGATGTGAATTTCATTCCTAGAATTAAAATTTCCTGGTTTTCTCTGTTGTTGTTGCTTTTGATCTCTTGAATTGTTAAAAGATGTCTCATTTTAGGGTGATACAGTTTAACTGAAATACTTAACTGTTATTCTTGAAAATATTAATATCAGGAATTATCTAAACGATTGTGGGTGCCCTGTCAAGACTCCCTCTGCACAGACTGCAGAGAGTAAAATGAGGGCAGGAATTCTTCTTACAAAGGGTCTTGAACAGAGAAATATCTGGTTTCCTATGAACATGAAAAGCATGCTCAGTATTTGTTGATAAAACATCAAAGAAGCAAGCTTGTTTTTGGAGGGTACTGCTGCTGCCTGTGTAAGAGAACGCCACAGTTCTGTGTTAGTGAAAATATGACAGTGTGTTGGACTGCAAGCCTGAGTGTCCAACGTGCCTGTCACTGGGTTGCTAATGACAGTCCTCTTTCACAATCTCTGTAGCAGCACTGTTCTGCATGTATGAATGAATAATAAAAGTTATGACTCCAGTATGGAGATTTTATATGACAGCGTACAACTGGTTTAAAGTTCATTCCAGCTACTGTCACACACAGTCAGCTCCTGGCTCCCTTTTCTCAGGCCGATGGTTTTGTTTTGCAGTAGGCGTCCATTTTACCAGTGGTGATTTGTGAGCCCTTGTAAGCACCCCTGACATGCAGCAGAGCCCTTAAAGTGAAAAAGCTTTTTGTTTTCTTCTCCTCATCTTCACTGAGCATCTGTTTGGCTGCTGCTTGATAAGATGAAATTGAATTAATGAACTTCATTGCCTTAGATGCAGGAACAAAATACACAGTTGTGAAGTAACTGGTCAAAATTACATAATGTTATATGCAATTCCAATTCAATACATGTGAAATGATTTCTGCAAGAGTCAAACGGTGTCTTTCAAGATTATATTTTAATGCAATTCGAAGTCTTTGCCCTGAGAGGGTCTAGCTGGTAAAATCCCAGATGGGCTCCACTCTGTCTGTTGCTTATTCTCACAAGACTATCATGAGGGCCATTCAGAGAGATGTCTTTTCTCTTTCAAATTACTGCATCATGAATAAGCAGTGGAATTCTACTATCACATCCCTGAAATCCAGCTAGTATCATCTTTCTGTTTCCTTTTCATCTGTAATCTGAATAGATACTAGTTTTGAAAGAAGACCTCTGGGGGAAACAGATACACTGATTTTGCATTCTATTGCTTGTTTACCCTAAGTATAAAGAAGGTCAGTTGTTTTGTTTGGTTGGTTATTTTTTTTATTATTTTTTTAAAAAAAATACTTTGTCAAATCTACCTGCATGGTTTTATTGGAGGATTTGTTGATGTGACAGAGGAGAAGCTTTTACTGGCATCCTTCTGACGTTCCTTTTCAGGCCATTAGATAAATATCATCTCCAGCAGGATTAGGCTGTGTTTGTGGGCCTGGAAGCGCTAAGGTTCTCCCCGGGAACTTGAATTTCAGAAAAAAAAAAAAAAATTCACAAAAGCCAAAGCATGAATTATGTTTCCATTTTACATGAACACCTGGAGTGGTGAATATAAACCCATAAATCCTTGTTATCGCAAAACCTCCTGAAACAACAGGTGGAAGACAGTTCATGACATCTGAGCATGCCGTCCCCAGCCCAAAGTGGGGGAAATGGCATCAGAGCAGGGCACAGCCTGCAGTGCTTGGGGATCTCACACTGCAGTTACACATGAGATTTCTCTGAGATCAAAGCTGTTTAAAATATCCCTGCCTTTCTTCCTGCCTGCACTGCTTCATCCATTCTGCCATTATTCTGTTTGTAGGGCTTCCTCATCTCAACCAGATATTAGAGGCAAAAATAAGCCCTGCAAACCCACAACTTTTACTTGAAAAGTTTCTCAAATTTGCATTATGACATGGTTTAACAAACAGATGCATCAGTGTGACCAAAAAATGCTGAAATACACATGGCAGAAGCAACAGGCTGGGGGCAAGAGCTTCTTAACCTTAACCAAACAAGCTTTGCTGTTAGGGAGAATGCTCCCCTAACTGCAGCCTGGGGCTGTGCTCTGCCAAACAGGCAGTGTGGGAAATGCTTTTGCAACCAAAGCCTCTTTCATTCTTTAAAATGCTGTTGTTCCTAGCCCTTCTGTAATAAAAACAAAAACTGAAGTGTGGACACAGTCTGTAAAACCCTCACAAAGAGTGTTTCACAAAGTTCTGGAAAACAATTATTTTCACAAGTCCTATAAGCAGGTCTTTGCTTCCAGGGACTTGGTAGGAGAACTTTGAAATGGAGGAAGAGTCTTTGGGGGGAGTACAGAGCTCTCCACCTTACACTGAACCATTTTCAGTTTCTACGTTAGCTACTTGAAGTGGTATCAGATGCAAGACATTCCCTTCCCATTCACCATGATGCAAACTCATGGGGTAAGGAAGAGTTCTTCCAACGCTGTGATCGCACCAGGGTTTTGGCTGAGGCATTCCAAAGCTCTGCTGCAGCCCTGTGCAACTCCTTTTCCCACAGGGAATATGAAGAGTGGTAAGAGCCACTGTCTTGCTTACCTTTCCTTATATCTATGGCATGGAAGGAAGAGGAGTAGGGAATGAGGTCGCTCAGGCAGTGTCCCTGCTAGCATCCTGGCTCTTTTGGCTAGGGCATACTTTGACAGGCAATTAAGTGCCTGCACATCTTCACTGAAAGGGACTCATTTCAGGTTTTCTATTTTAGCCTGGCCTTTGCTGACTTTGGGACATGAAAAAAACCAAACTACCTTTTACACTGTTGATTCCAACAGCTCGTTAGTTTTAAAAATTTGCTTTTCTAAAGTCATCTTTTCTCATGCTACAAGATCTTGGGCACATGGACCTTGTCTGCTTTTTCATTTATAAATTTCTTAATATATGGGGAGCTGATGCTCTGCCACAAACATAACAGATACAATAGTGAAAAATAAACCCCAAAGCTTGTCATCCTGATACGGATAAATTACAGTTCTGAGCACTGCCTCAATGCAAGCTGCATAATGTTATCCAGCCACTTGAGTATGAAGTACTTCCCCTCCCGCCTGCTAATATATCTCAGCAGCTTCCTGAGAATAAGATTATAAACTGTATATATTAAGTAATCACATGTGTATGTTGTTCCAGGATAGCCCTAATCCTTCCTGAAGATACTTAGAGTATTTTTCCTCCTTATTTCTCTCCTTTTATTATGCTTACTGACAAGCTTGCAGCAGTTCTTGAGTGATGTGGTTAGGAAAAAAATCAGATGTCTGAAAAATTTAGAGACTGCTAAAAAAGAGCTAATCAGAACTGTTCAGTCCTCACATAGTATTACTCTAAGAAGCATTTTTATTTATGTGCCTTATTGTGCTTTTGCATATATGTCTCATTTTAGTCTATTTTTATATGTTTAATAACAATTTCCTGGGTTTGAATAACCTGTCTGGGACTAACAGTAATATTTCTGTAGTATTTTGCCCTTAAGCTATGACACAATCTCAGACTTAAGACCAGGTTAATACAGCTTTTAAGACTGGAGTGCCTTCCAGATTATCCACACTGGATGCAGGAGGGGCTCCAAACTACGATGTCCACAGTTCCATTATATGGAAATCACTTGTGGGAAAAGCCCACGGAGTCCGTATCTGCTGGGCAGTTTGAACAATGATTCTGCCATAGACCATAAAGTTGCATCACAAGTATATAGTAGCATGTAATAAAAATAAATAAAAATGCAGTAGAGAGAAAACTGGTAGCTGTGATTCAGTTTTAGTATTACTGCTGACACGGGAGAAATTGGGTTGTGATTCTCGCTGTTTGGGATGGTTAAAGCAGTCTAAGAAGATAAATCAAAGAGGACTTGAGGGACTCTGAATGCAATGGATCAAAACAAAGCAATTCTCTTCTTTCCCCATCTCCCTCTCTACCCTCTTTGAGCCTGTTGTAAGTTGCCCCTAGCAATTATTTTTTTAAAAGGATAGTCATGCTTAGTAGGACAGTCTTCTTCTAAACTAATGCCAGTGCATTGGTAATAGCAGTAAGGAAATAGACAAAACACTGAAAAATCTGTTCCTTGTTTTCTGCGGGAAGAAATTAAGATCTGATGGTAGGGATTTTTATTAAGCAGCAGCAAGTAAATTTTTTCAAAGCCATGTATATTTCAGCTCTGTGTACAGTTGTATTCTGTGATAGACTAAATCATCTGCATTGGAAACAAGGGGAATTAGATTATATTCTTTAAGGATTTTGTCATGCATGGTTTGAAATAGATGAATAAAAGCCACTACTTCATTGTAATAAAGGGACCAAAAGTGCAACTGGGATGATGACTAGGTGTGCCTCAGTTCTGAGCTGCCACAATGCTGCAAATCACTTACATGCATGTTGAACTTAAAGCAACTATTGCCCTTCGCCCAGTGGCTGCAAACTCTGTTCACCTGTAGACGCTATTGTAAAGAACTACGATGATCTCCAGCCTAGAAGGAGGCAAAGGTCTGCCTTGGCTTGCAGGAAGGTGGATGAGCTCACGGTCGGGTGCATGCTGGGGTTCCCAGCAGATGTGGCTGAATGGGCTCTAAAGCTGCTACCTCTTTCCCAGCAGGAGAAACCATTGCTGCTTTCAAGAGTTTAGAAACAGATTTTTATAGGAATTTGAGCTTTACCCTTTTCCTCTAGAGGAAGTAAGAATCTTTAACATTCTCTAAGAAAAAGGAGGGAATGAGCAATCAGATATCTGGGATTTCTCTGCAGTTCTCTTCTGCAGTGTGGTGCTGTGCTGAGATGATATGGGAAGGAAGGGCACTCATGGTCAATTTACAGTGTTCAAGATGCACTGTTGTGATACACCCCTGTAGGGTTCATTCTTTAACAAGATAAGTTGTAGTAGATGTATTATGTACCTGCTCTGACATGTTCCTGCAGAAAATATTCTAGTCACCAGCAACTGACCCCATGTGAATTAAAGACTTATTTATTAGGAAATCAGATGAAAGGTAGCTTTATGCAAGCCAGCTAGAGTTGTGAAAGGAAGCCACATTCTAGATGAAAGGGAACACTTAGTCCAAAGTGAAATATGTACTGTGTTTGGTCACATCCCTGGAGTGACGGAGGATGGCTTTCTACCCACAAATGATGATATTGTCTCCAGATAATTGCTCCCTTATCAGATAAATCACTGAATTTCTCATTAGAAAATGGGTATATTCTTCTTGAGGACACTGTGGTGCCAGTCCACGACGTGTGGGTGGGGACAGAGCCCTGCCACGACGCCAGCAAACCCGGCCAGCTCTGCTGGGACACCGGGCTTAGTGCTTCCCAACAGTTTTCTTTTGTTTGCTTTCACAGCCGTTTCAGGCAGCACTCAAAATGACCAGCAACCCCAGTAGCTCTTGCACGTTCCTGCTGCAACACTGGGAGCTGTGGGTTTTGGTGCTGCCAACTCTCCCCCTGCACTACACAAGGAGAAACCATAGCCTTGTTGGAAACTCCTCAAGTTTGTTTGGATAAATGTTTATGCCTCCATGTCTTGCAGTCATATGTGTGCACAGATCAAAATGAGAGGTCTGATGCTCTTACAGAGTCCTGCTGCTGTGTCTGAAAAGTACAAATGCACACTTCTGGATATTTGGGAGGGCTCTGCTGTTGAACCTCATAGATGTGCATGCACGATGGACACTTCTAACACACTGAAGTCCCATGTGCTGTCACAATCTGCATGATCAGAACTTCAGGAAGTTCCCCACAAGGATGAGAGCTGGGACCGCAGGGTCATTTTTATTATCTACCAGCAAACAAAACACTCCTACACCCAGAGAGAAGGCTGCAAGCGCATTTCTGTTGTGTATGGCTCATTTCCAAAACGACATTAAAGATCAGACAAGAACTCCATACATTGAAACTTCCCCCCAAGTGGATGCTGGAATATGTAACAGTGACTGGCTGAGGAGATGTGAGGGAAACAGTCTGCTGAGCACAGCCCAGCACTCAATACTAATGTTTCACCCACATGCCCAAAGAAGCATTCCAATGAAAAGGTATAGAAATATATATAAGGATCAGAATTACCCAGCACTTAACAGGAAAATGATTTTATAAAGACCTGGTAGGTCAGGCTGGTGCTGCATATGTGTCTCTAAAATGCCCTCACTCAGAAGGTCTTGATGGCTTAGGTTGTCTTTTATCTCTTTAGAAAGGAGAAATACTTTCACAGAAGAATTTTTGCAAGCAATAGCAAGTAGTCCTAATGAATGAATAAATTCCTGGATTTTGCTTTGGTTTTAGATAATTCAAAAGCACACATGTAAAATTAATCCACTCACTGACTAATTGTCAATGCACTCAGCTGCAGTTGGGTTGATCAGTAATTATACTTTTAAATAAATACCTAAATAAGTGTAGATTGCTGGTTTCTTATTTTGTCATGATTCCTCAAGAAAGAATTGAAGAACTACTGTTGATGGTTGACTATTTCTCCAGAGAGATTTCAACACATCTTTACACATTCTTCATGCCAAGTACCAAATATACATGAGACTTGCCATAGTAAGCATCTTACCAGATTCATTCTTGTGGGAGGCTTTACAATTATTGTTATGACCTTTTACTCTAAGCACTGATGGGGAATCTAGAACAAATTATTACACGGTGAAGCTCACATGCAGTAATTTGATCACATAGAAAATATAATGAAGAACTTACTTGTATTAGTCTAATGTCACTGATGAAAATCGAATTAGTCCTGATTTGCACCAGCCTGAACTGAATTAAGTCGATAATGCTCATCTCCATTCAAGGAAATACTGTGAAATCATGACTAATCAGTACAACTAATGGAGGGAAGGTAATTTCTTTCCTACTGGTTCAGACTTTTTCTATCATGAATGGTATGGTAATCGTCTTTGTGCTGCAAATGAGCTGTCAGCCTTTGCAGCCCCTGCAGTAACTTTCAACACTGATTATATTCAAGATCAGCAGTTCATTTTGACATTTAGCACTTAGCATTTGTATGAGAAGTGCCATAAACTATCTGGTTCTAATGCCCTTAATGATCATAAAGGAACTGGTAATTCAAGTCTTGCTTTTTAAATAAAATTTTTATGCTACCAGTAGGTTTCAGAGATGACTGTAGCTGGAGCACAATATCTCATTTTGAATGGTCAGTTTAGAGAGGGTTTCTCCTTTAAACTTCAAAAAAAGGTCTTTTAATTGACAAATATTGTAAATCTTTGGATATCTACTTTGTACCCTTAAGTGACATCTTACTACAACTGTCCAAGTCCGTAAGTAGAAGACAGGGTGTTGTCCACATAAATTAAAAAAAAAAAAAAAATCAACTTTGCAACCCTTAAATCAAAAGAAGAAGTTTTCATACTTTTCGGAAGAGCAGCTAAAACCTCTTCAGGCATAATTTATACTGTTGACAGCTGTTGCATATGTAACACCAGGAAGTCTGGTTTTAATTCATGTAATATTCCTGGGGAGGTGGGTGGCTTAGTTAATAAACTTGATCTTTCACCTTTGGAATTAGATTGAGTTCCCTTGTTGAAACATGCCTGTCTTTAATTTGGATGCTCTTTTACTTATGGAGGTTACCTGCTGACCTGCGAGTATCAGAAATTGATGCCTAACACACATCACCAAGCCCACAGGCAGACATGCAGTGAAAGGAGCGCAGAAGTGCTCATTTGTACCAGGCAGAATGCCAGAGGGGCATCCAGTGTTGGACTAAAAGACCCACAGACAGGGGTAGAGGGGAGAAAACCATAGCTTTACTAGATTATTGTGGAAAAGAGGTATTTGCTGCTACCTACTTCCTGAAGTGTTTAAGGCTGGTGATACATATCGTGTCCCATCTTCCCTGTGCTGTCATGGTCTGCTCAGGGCGTTGCCAGCACCCACCTGCTCCAAAGGGAGCAGTGAGGCTGGGCTGCCAGGGGGATGGCTGCTCCTCCCCAGGTTGTTCAGGGCCATCAGGGGCACCACTGAAGACACGCACAGATAAAACAATTCATCATTTATAGACTATGACCCTTGTAAGACAGAGGTCATCAAAAGCAGTTTCTTTTCAAGTGACTGATTTCCACATGCTTATCCAAGCTCCAGTCTCTATCCAAGCCCCTACCATAAACAGGAAACAAGGCTCTTCAATAAGAGATTATTTCACATTGGTGCCCACACACACCAGACCTCTTTCCAGCTTTTATGTCTCTGAAGCATTCAGCAATTAAAAGGTTCCTTCATGCCTTAGATTCCTTGGCTCTCTCTTGTATATCCATCACAAAATATGCAGAAAACAGTACCCAAGATAAAGGACAGCATCAAATTTTGACTCCTACTAACTCAGAGGGCTGGAGCACTTCTGTAATGAAGGCAGGCTGAGAGAGTTGGGTTTGTTCAGCCTGGAGAAGAGAAGGCTCCAGGGAGACCTTATAGCACCTTCTTCCACATAAAGTTGGCCTATAAGAAAGCTGGAGAGTGACTTACCACAAGGGTATGTAGGGACAGGACAAGGAGAATGGCCTTAAGATGAAGGAGGGTAAGTTTAGACTACATATTAGGAAGAAATCCTTTACTGTGAGGGTGGTGAGGCACTGGAACAGGTTGCCCAGAGAGGTTGTGGACTTTCCATCCCTGGAGGTGTTCAAAACCAGGACGAATGGGACTCTGAGTAACCTGGTCTAGTGGAAGGTTCCCTGCCTCTGGAAGGTTCCCTGCCTATGGCACAGGTTTTGGAGCTAGATGATCTTTAAGGTCCCTTCCAACACAAACCATTCCATGATTCTAAGACAAGGGGACCAACTTCTACCCCTGCCCTAGCTGGCCGTGCAACAAGGACTGTGTCACTTTGTCAGGGGCTGAGAAGGGCATAGAACTCCCCACAATTATTTTAATTTATAAGCCCCAGAAAGTATTACAATAATTATGACTTGAAATGAATAGTATTCTGGATCACTAGGCTATTATCTGAAAGTGTTAGACAGGGACCTAGCCTACCAATAAGTCAGTCTGCTCACTGACTTTCCATGGTCTGCCTGAAACAGCAAGAAGAGCCTGTCTGTCTGTTTTAGATTTTGAAACCTTAGACCTTACCCTAACCTTAACCTGAAATATACCTGGGTAGCAGTTCAAATAGGAAATCTTCTACTCGATGTGCTACATTCCCTCTTACATCCCATCTCTCTGCCGGCCACTTCAGGATGCCACAGTAATGATGTCCTAAAATTCCTTTGGCTCTGGACTCCTAAACAGCTTTAAGCTCAAATGCACTTAGGGGACCAGCCACTTCTGTAAATTGAGTGCGAGTGCCCCACTAAAAGCAGCTCTCTGACTGCCTTTTTGGGCTCTACAGGTTGTGACAAGAATAACCTGTCTGGCTGCTTTTCTTCTCTGTCTTAACTGATTTCAGGAAAGGGATGGTCCCATGGGCTACATATCACTTTAGGGGTAAATTTCTCATGGCAGACGTTTATGCATTTAAAGACATTTTTACTGAGACATACTGCAAAGCCTAGGCAATAAACTGTGGGGGCTGAAGGCTTTGTGTCCTGCTATATAATTGCATTTCTCAATACATTTCAGGTTAGAGGTAGAGAAAATGGGGGAGCCAAACAAGTTATGCTAGCTGTATGCTGCACAGACCAGAAGGATAGGGAGAGGATTCATACTAAAGGGAATCAGGACTTCCAAAGTAGCTCATGGTGCCCTGGGAAGTTATGATGTTAGGGGTTGGATTACAATTAGGATATGAGGATTTAAAGCATCTAGACAGTGTTTTTATGCAGGGCACAAAGAGCAAGAGAGGCTTAAGGCTGGGGGTATCTTGCAGTATATTTGCTGCAATCAGGGTGATGAGAGGCTACCTAAAGCAGCTAGAGAGCCTCTCCTTGCTGCATCCTGCAGCTCCTAAAAAAGCAGGAAAGGACAGAAGTTGGATACACTCAGGTAAGGCAAGGCATGGTCCTGTCTACATAACCGCCTTGGATGTTGGGTGCAGATACCAACACATTTAGAGATATTTTTCTTAAGTTGCTTCGTAGCAACAAGATTTTGGGAAAGAAGAGTTCTGCTCTGGAGGGTTGAAGCCATTACATCATTTGTGCATGACCCGGTGTCTTTTATATTGCAAGAAAAGGTTCCCTCAAGAATAAGGGAAAAAGCTAAGTTAGTGTCATGTTTAAGGTTTGAGCTGAAGAAGCAAAAATACCTGTTCTTGATGCCTTCTGCAGAGCTAGAATGGTTTTATGGAGAGGAGTTGTATTTGAGTGTCAAGATCTTTTATCATGACTTTGGGTAGATATGGCCTTTTGGTCATTTCTGAGCTTATGAGTGGGGATTGGTTGTGAGACTCAAATGCCGTCTCTATGGGGTGGTGTAGTGGCCAGGCAGAGGTTGAAAACATGATGGTGGACTGAAAGCTGTCTGTCCCTCATGCCTCTATATACATGGAGATTCCTTGCACATCCCAGTCTGGGACTTGTGGTTGGGATTGGAGCAGGGATGAAGACCTAGAAACAGCCAAACAGGTTTTTCTTGCTATGCAAGAGCTTGGAAGGATGAGGTGAGAAGAGGTGTTTGGCAGCCTTGAGCTCTTCTGTGATGATTTCAGGGAAGGTACTGCTCCCAATCCACCTGCTTTTGGGGTCCAGGTTGTGATGTGCTATCTTGCATGCTACATACAGTAAGGGTGAAGAAGGTTAGTTTTAGTCTGAAATAACTCCTGCTAAAATGCATTTCATGCTGGGTTTCAGTGGGGATTTGGGGTAAAGCTAAAGGGAGCTGAGTGGTTTCACAGAACCAGACACAGCTAGAAAGTCTATTATTCTTCAGTACTGTACAACACAAAATTTTGATGGGAACAAGAGCTCTGGTCCTTGTATTGTTGTTTACTGTAAGGGTTAGATAGCTTTTTATTTATCCAGGTCCTCACCCCATCTTCTTAGAATGAAGAAGGTACAGCGGTACCAGACATTATTCCTGCAGCAGTGTTTTAAAATGCAACCATAATACTCGCACCCCCCCCCCCCCCCCCCCCCCCCCCCCGCCTCTTGGTTTAGGGCATTTTTTTATGAAAATCATGAGATACTGTCAAGGTGAGATGGCTCCAGGGAGTCAAACTGTACCTGTCAAACTGTACTAGCTCCTGGACTCGCATTTACCACTCATCCTCATTATGCTTCTCTACCTGCAGGATGCAACAAAAATAACCCACCTGGCAATTTTGCCTCTGTAACCCTAACCATAGCCTGAAGTGCACTCACAGAGGAGTTCGGAAACTGTGAGTTAGTCTAAACCTTTCCTCTCTACTACTATCTGCTTCCTGTTAGTGTCTGCAGGATGCACACTAATACTTTTAGTTACATTAATACCTGGACCAGAAAAGGTTTCCTCATCCTGATAGGTCATCAGAGAACCAGATGCACCTTTCCCTCTAGCTGACTAACTACTCATGACAGCTCTGTGAGAGTATGTTTTGAGTCTATTAGTTTCTCTAACCCTAACCCAAACCTTAAAATAAGATCTTCTCAAAGGGCAGAGTGCTACCTTAAAATGTAACATAAGACCTCAAATTTTAATTTCACAACTCCTCTCTTAAAAAGTCCTCAACTTCCTAGACGTGGACCCATATGGTGAAAATATTCCACCTGACTGCTTGAGGTCAGAACTGTAACTCTAAATTATAATCTTAGCATGAAATGTAGAAGAACTGTAGTTCATAGGCTAGGACACCATGGCAGGTAATCCCTCTTCCTTTTCTGTCTCTGAAGAAAGTCACATCATTGATAACCAGCTCTAATCTTATTCTTGGCCCTATTTACCCAGTTAGTAATTCAGATGTTCAGAGGTAGCATAAGGCCTTCACCCCACAATTTTGCAGTGTTGTGGGCCATGGAGGACAACACAAAAATACAATCTTTTAGTATACTAGGTTGTAGCACTTGGAACACCCAATGTGATATGCAGCCAGATCATTACTTCTTCCAACTCCCAAGAGAAACACCGAAAAATCCCCTAACACCAGTCCTATCCCTCATATTTCAGACTTTTCATGATGCTGCAAAAATAAACTGGCTGGTTGCTGTAGGTGTTCTAATCATAAGCCAATCCTCACTGCCCCTGGAGTTACTGTAAAACTGCACTAACACCAGTCCTATTCTGCGTTGCTGTGCCCTACAGGGTGTAGCAAGGCTAACTTGTCTGGCTGCCTTAGGTTGCTTAATGCTAACCACAGCCTGAACCTTGACCTGAAATGTACTCTGGCTCATGTAGCAGATCACCCAAAAAGACACACCACCAGGCCTTCAGCGCATACTCTTGTACTCTTTTTACTGCAATATGCCTGAATAACTATTCTGAGAAATGCATCAGGTCCTAGAAGACAAAGTTAAACCCAGCCTGTCCATTGTCTGTATTCAGGGGCAACCCAGACAACACTCTAATACCTGTCACAACACTTGTCACACTGGGCCCTATGTGGTACTGTTAGAGCAGCATGTGTACATACTGGCTTTACAAATGCTAAAATTAAGTTCATCATCAACCTATTTGGCAAAGCTTCTGGGTTAGAAACCGACATTATACAACATTGGGCAGTACCACTCTTTCCTACAATGATCGTAGATCTGAAAGATGCAGCAAATGTGGCTCGTCTAGATGCGTTTTCTTCTAGAATAAAGCCTGGTCCTATCTCTCAGTCATAAAGAAAAGAAGCAGTTCATACAACAAAATGCAATATAAGATGCCTGTAGACCCTCTGCTTCATTTTTTCTCCCAACCTTTCCATCTTCCTCAATGCTTAACAAATACAGTTTGTTCTTCAAGATGCTTTTGGTTTTCCATCCCTAATGAGGAGTGCCCAGGGACTGCAATTACATAAAAATGAAACAAGACTGAGAAGTACTTACAGTACTTAGTATATTACAGAATCACACAGAATCACAGAATATGCTATGTTGAAAGGCACCTACAAGGATCATCAAGTCCAACTCTTATCCCTGCACAGGACCATCATACCAGGTGCCTGAGAGTATCATCCAAACGCTTCTTGAACTCTGGCAGGCTTGGTGCTGTGACCAATTCCCTAGGGAGCCTGTTCCAGTGCCCAACCGTGCCCTGGGTGAAGAACTTTTTTCTAAATCTCCCCTGACACAATTTCAGACCATTCTCTCAGGTTCTGTCACTGATCATCACAGAGACCAATTTCTACCCCTCTTCTTCCCCTCACAAGGAAGTTGTAACTGCAATGAGGTTCTCCCCCCAGTCTCCTCTTTTCCAGGCTGAACAGACCAAGTGACCTCAGCCACTCATACAACTTCCCCTCAAGGCCATCCACCATCTTCATTGCCCTCCTTTAGACAGTCTTTAATGACTTAATATCTTTCTTACATTGCAGTGCCCAAAACTGCCACAATGTTCAAGTTGAGGTGGCCCCAGAGCAGAGCAGAGCAGGACAATCCCTTCCCTCCACTGGCTAGGGATGCGCTGCCTGATGTTCCTCAGGACATAGATGGCCCTCCTGGCTTCCAGGGCACTGCTGACTCATGTTCAGCTTGCTGTCAACCAGGACCCCCAGATCCTTTTCTGTGGCAATGCTTTCCAGCATCTCATTCCCCAGTCTGTATGAACATTCAGGGTTGTCCCAGACTCTGCAGAATGCAGTAGTAGTTAATTTAGAGAGTTTTACATTCCATAATACTGATCCTAATCCTAACTTTACAATTACCTAGATGTTGATCTATATTGTCCAAGGCAACGTAGTATCTGCATAGTATCTTCAGTACCACCAATAGCTGTCTTGACCTGTACTTCACTGCTTTAGTACACTCAATTAAAAATATCTAGAGGCTTATTCACACCATCCTCCCAGCAAATCCCTTCTGGTTTCTGCATAAGGAAACAAGAACTGCCTGCTCATGTGTTCAGGATATGGATTATTTGCCTCAGTCCTAATCTCAAACATGAGGTGCACTTATGGGGCCCAACACCACTTTAAATCTCAATATAAGGACTTGTAACGCTAAAGTGAATCCTCACTGAACTTTTTCTAGACTCTTCAGGGTGTAAAAAGAATAACATGTCTGTATTTTTACATTCTAGAAGCCTAATCCTGAGGTATTGTACTATGCTTCCTTAATTCTGGAAAAAAAAGCACCTGCTTTGACATTTCCTGGATCTCTATGACCTGCCATGGAGCTGTTCCACTTCACACAATCCAGCAGATGTTTTCTGGTATTTCATCCTACTGCTGACTTATGCCAGAAAATTAAGTTGGGAAGTTCTACTGGGCAGAACGTGTTTGGAAGCTAAACTGGGAGAGAAGAGTTGTGGTGCCTGAAAATCTCCCCTTCTTGGTGCCCCCATGTACCTCGTCCACTGTAATATAGCACTGACAAAAAGGTAAGGAGACAGACATCACTGTTTTGGCATTCCTGGTACTTCCAGAAGTCAGAAACTCACTGTTTATGTTACTTTTTTGATTGCCAAGTCCTGTTATGCTGTAGGGAAATTTCTTTGCATCTCTGTGGGTTGGCCATGGATTTCATCACAGTAGGGAAGAAAATGGGCCAAGTTCAAGCAAAGGGAATTCCTTATCTCCTGCAGACTGTCTCTGCTGGGGGGTACAGCTTTCAATAGTCTCTACTGTGGCAGGGAGGATTTCTCCTTATTGGTATCATCTGGGTTCAATTAAATCAACATTCCTCATATGGAGAATTCAAGTGCAAACTTCCAGTTACTTTGGCTTGTGTTACCATGGACATGGCTGGAGAGGTAATCTATAGACATCTGTGACTGTAATTCAGCACTGCTGGTGCTGAAGTAAGTATTTTCTAAGTCTTATTCAGTATTTAAGAAGACGGTAGATCGAGATTTAACTTATATTTGTCATGGGTCCTGTCCAGTGTGGATATTTTGCACACAGTGTCTGTTATACTGAGGTCAGTATTTTGTGACAAAGCCAAACTTGCCAGCACCAGTGACTTAAAATAATATGGAAACCAAAGTGTAAACCAGCTAAGGAGTAGAAACAACATTTGATGATGTAGACCTACATAAGGGATCCAACAGCACTGCAGGCTTGGATCCTCACCTATCTGAAGCTATGCTTTCAGAAGATCAGATCAACTCTCACATGCCCCATATGCTATCCCACAATCTGGGATAGGGAGGGATGTAAAAGGGGGACTCCACCTCACAGCCTGGAGGATGCAATAGGTACTGTGCTGCTGATGTCTAAAGGCATTACAGAGGGGTGTGAGCCTCAGTTGTCACTTTTCAAATGGGTGCCCTCCCTTCTAGACTTTAACACTGGGAATGAACTGTCTTTAATTAAATGGTATTTAGAAAATTTGACCACTGTGGTTCAGCTTGAGTAGTCTCTTAGCTCTTAGGCGTTTGGGCTCCAATGGCTTCAGAAACTTAAATAGCCAAAAAGGAGTGCCCACAAAGCCAGACAGTGACTTAGCAGTGCCTTGGGGGGATGGGGTCAAGTAAAAGACTGAGCATTTCTGCAGTTCTGAGTCTTTATGGGCTTTGAAAAAGTTGCCCTTTTTCCTTTGTCTTTGGAAATGATCTCACAAATACCACTCTGACTTTACCAGAAATTCATAACAATCCCTAGT
>NW_020955463.1:307629-308939 GCF_003031625.1 Empidonax traillii | reverse complement strand
ACAAAGCCAGACAGTGACTTAGCAGTGCCTTGGGGGGATGGGGTCAAGTAAAAGACTGAGCATTTCTGCAGTTCTGAGTCTTTATGGGCTTTGAAAAAGTTGCCCTTTTTCCTTTGTCTTTGGAAATGATCTCACAAATACCACTCTGACTTTACCAGAAATTCATAACAATCCCTAGTTTATAAAAATAGTTCTTCAGCATTCCCGTTGCCTCTACTTACCCCAGAAGAAAGGTGGAGAGAAACTTTTTACACAAACAGGACAAGGTGGAATGCCTTCAAACTGAAAGAGAATAGGTTTAGATTAGATATTAGGAAGAAATTCTTTATTGTGAGGGTGGTGAGACACTGGTACAGGTTGCCCAGAGAAGTTATGGATGCTCCAACCCTGGAAGTGTTCAAGGCCATTAGTAACCTGGTCTAGTGGAAGGTGTCTCTGCTCACGACAGGAGGGTTGGAACTACATAATCTTTAAGGTCCCTTCCAACCTAAACCATTTTATGATTCTATGATTGAGGGCTTGCTTCACTGATTTGTATTTCTTCTTCCCTTTGCATTTTTTTATTCAAAGACAATTGCACCTATATAAAAAAAAACCCTAGTACTTTTTTTAAAACTGGTCTAATAGAAATGTGTTGAACAGTACATAGAATCATAGAATCATAGAATCATAGAATAGATTGAGTTGGAAAAGACCTCCAAGATCATCAAGTCCAACCCCTGATCCAACTCCAATTACTATATCATGGCACTAAGATCCACATCCAATCTCTGTTTAAAAACCTCCAGGGATGCTGAATCCACCACTTCTTTGGGCAGGCCATTCCAATTCCTGATTACCCTCTCTGTAAAGAATTTCTTCCTAACATCTAACCTAAACCTCCCCTGGCAGAGCTTGAGCCCACGTCCCCTTGTCCTGTTGTTGGTTTCCTGGGAGACCAACCCCCACCTGGCTATAACCTCCCTTCAGGTAGTTGAAGAGAGTGATGAGGTCACCTCTAAGCCTTCTCTTCTCCAGACTAAACAACCCCAGCTCCCTCAGCCTCTCCTCATAGGACTTGTGCTCAAGTCCCTTCACCAGCCTGGTTGCTCTTCTCTGGACCTGCTCCAGCACCTCAATACACATGATGAATACATAAACCATGCCATGGCAAAACTTTCCATAACATCCAATAGAAGTTTAGTTATTGGTACCATGAAGTAAAAGTAACAATTCAAGTGCATGCTTTCGGATGGAAAAAAATGCATGGTGTATTGAGTTATCTTAGCCAGCACTGAAAAAAAGAAAGGAAAGTTTGTAGGATTTGCAGA